>NW_028116995.1:0-23069 GCF_964273445.1 Streptopelia decaocto | reverse complement strand
GAATGGGAAGAATTGGGACAAAAATTGGAAAATTTTTAAGGGACTTTGAAAAAATTTCAACTGGAATTTTAGCCATTTTTTGACGTGAAATTGTAAACATGTGGACATGGATTTTGAAAATTCTAGAGAGATTTCTAAAAGCTTCAACAGAATTTCAACAATTTTGAGAGGGATTTGAAAAGTTTCAATGGGAATGGGAAGAATTGGGACAAAAATTGGAAAATTTTTAAGGGACTTTGAAAAAATTTCAACTGGAATTTTAGCCATTTTTTGACGTGAAATTGTAAACATGTGGACATGGATTTTGAAAATTCTAGAGAGAATTCTAAAAGCTTCAACAGAATTTCAACAATGTTGAGAGGGATTCGAAAAGTTTCAATGGGAATGGGAAGAATTGGGACAAAAATTGGAAAATTTTTAAGGGACTTTGAAAAAATTTCAACTGGAATTTTAGCCATTTTTTGACGTGGAATTGTAAACATGTGGACATGGATTTTGAAAATTCTAGAGAGAATTTTAAAAGCTTCAACACAATTTCAACAATTCTGAGAGGGATTTGAAAAGTTTCAATGGGAATGGGAAGAATTGGGACAAAAATTGGAAAATTTTTAAGGGACTTTGAAAAAATTTCAACTGGAATTTTAGCCATTTTTTTATGTGAAATTGTAAACATGTGGACATGGATTTTGAAAATTCTAGAGAGAATTTTAAAAGCTTCAAGAGAATTTCAACAATTCTGAGAGGCATTTGAAAAGTTTCAATGGGAATGGGAAGAATTGGGACAAAAATTGGAAAATTTTTAAGGGACTTTGAAAAAATTTCAACTGGAATTTTAGCCATTTTTTGACATGGAATTGTAAACATGTGGACATGGATTTTGAAAATTCTAGAGAGAATTTTAAAAGCTTCAACAGAATTTCAACAAGTTTGTAGAGGGATTTGAAAAGTTTCAATGGGAATGGGAAGAATTGGGACAAAAATTGGAAAATTTTTAAGGGACTTTGAAAAAATTTCAACTGGAATTTTAGCCATTTTTTGACGTGAAATTGTAAACATGTGGACATGGATTTTGAAAATTCTAGAGAGAATTCTAAAAGCTTCAACAGAATTTCAACAATTCTGAGAGGGATTTGAAAAGTTTCAATGGGAATGGGAAGAATTGGGACAAAAATTGGAAAATTTTTAAGGGACTTTGAAAAAATTTCAACTGGAATTTTAGCCATTTTTTGACGTGAAATTGTAAACATGTGGACATGGATTTTGAAAATTCTAGAGAGAATTTTAAAAGCTTCAAGAGAATTTCAACAATTCTGAGAGGGATTTGAAAAGTTTCAATGGGAATGGGAAGAATTGGGACAAAAATTGGAAAATTTTTAAGGGACTTTGAAAAAATTTCAACTGGAATTTTAGCCATTTTTTGACGTGAAATTGTAAACATGTGGACATGGATTTTGAAAATTCTAGAGAGAATTCTAAAAGCTTCAACAGAATTTCAACAATGTTGAGAGGGATTCGAAAAGTTTCAATGGGAATGGGAAGAATTGGGACAAAAATTGGAAAATTTTTAAGGGACTTTGAAAAAATTTCAACTGGAATTTTAGCCATTTTTTGACGTGGAATTGTAAACATGTGGACATGGATTTTGAAAATTCTAGAGAGATTTTTAAAAGCTTCAACACAATTTCAACAATTCTGAGAGGGATTTGAAAAGTTTCAATGGGAATGGGAAGAATTGGGACAAAAATTGGAAAATTTTTAAGGGACTTTGAAAAAATTTCAACTGGAATTTTAGCCATTTTTTGACGTGAAATTGTAAACATGTGGACATGGATTTTGAAAATTCTAGAGAGAATTCTAAAAGCTTCAAGAGAATTTCAACAATTTTGAGAGGGATTTGAAAAGTTTCAATGGGAATGGGAAGAATTGGGACAAAAATTGGAAAATTTTTAAGGGACTTTGAAAAAATTTCAACTGGAATTTTAGCCATTTTTTTATGTGAAATTGTAAACATGTGGACATGGATTTTGAAAATTCTAGAGAGAATTTTAAAAGCTTCAACAGAATTTCAACAATTCTGAGAGGGATTTGAAAAGTTTCAATGGGAATGGGAAGAATTGGGACAAAAATTGGAAAATTTTTAAGGGACTTTGAAAAAATTTCAACTGGAATTTTAGCCATTTTTTGACATGGAATTGTAAACATGTGGACATGGATTTTGAAAATTCTAGAGAGAATTTTAAAAGCTTCAACAGAATTTCAACAAGTTTGTAGAGGGATTTGAAAAGTTTCAATGGGAATGGGAAGAATTGGGACAAAAATTGGAAAATTTTTAAGGGACTTTGAAAAAATTTCAACTGGAATTTTAGCCATTTTTTGACGTGAAATTGTAAACATGTGGACATGGATTTTGAAAATTCTAGAGAGAATTTTAAAAGCTTCAACAGAATTTCAACAATGTTGAGAGGGATTTGAAAAGTTTCAATGGGAATGGGAAGAATTGGGACAAAAATTGGAAAATTTTTAAGGGACTTTGAAAAAATTTCAACTGGAATTTTAGCCATTTTTTGACGTGAAATTGTAAACATGTGGACATGGATTTTGAAAATTCTAGAGAGAATTCTAAAAGCTTCAACAGAATTTCAACAATTTTGAGAGGGATTTGAAAAGTTTCAATGGGAATGGGAAGAATTGGGACAAAAATTGGAAAATTTTTAAGGGACTTTGAAAAAATTTCAACTGGAATTTTAGCCATTTTTTGACGTGAAATTGTAAACATGTGGACATGGATTTTGAAAATTCTAGAGAGAATTTTAAAAGCTTCAACAGAATTTCAACAATGTTGAGAGGGATTTGAAAAGTTTCAATGGGAATGGGAAGAATTGGGACAAAAATTGGAAAATTTTTAAGGGACTTTGAAAAAATTTCAACTGGAATTTTAGCCATTTTTTGATGTGAAATTGTAAACATGTGGACATGGATTTTGAAAATTCTAGAGAGAATTCTAAAAGCTTCAACAGAATTTCAACAATTCTGAGAGGGATTTGAAAAGTTTCAATGGGAATGGGAAGAATTGGGACAAAAATTGGAAAATTTTTAAGGGACTTTGAAAAAATTTCAACTGGAATTTTAGCCATTTTTTGACGTGAAATTGTAAACATGTGGACATGGATTTTGAAAATTCTAGAGAGAATTTTAAAAGCTTCAACAGAATTTCAACAATTCTGAGAGGGATTTGAAAAGTTTCAATGGGAATGGGAATAACTGGGACAAAAATTGGAAAATTTTTAAGGGACTTTGAAAAAATTTCAACTGGAATTTTAGCCATTTTTTGACGTGAAATTGTAAACATGTGGACATGGATTTTGAAAATTCTAGAGAGAATTCTAAAAGCTTCAACAGAATTTCAACAATTCTGAGAGGGATTTGAAAAGTTTCAATGGGAATGGGAAGAATTGGGACAAAAATTGGAAAATTTTTAAGGGACTTTGAAAAAATTTCAACTGGAATTTTAGCCATTTTTTGACGTGAAATTGTAAACATGTGGACATGGATTTTGAAAATTCTAGAGAGAATTTTAAAAGCTTCAACAGAATTTCAACAATTCTGAGAGGGATTTGAAAAGTTTCAATGGGAATGGGAAGAATTGGGACAAAAATTGGAAAATTTTTAAGGGACTTTGAAAAAATTTCAACTGGAATTTTAGCCATTTTTTGACGTGAAATTGTAAACATGTGGACATGGATTTTGAAAATTCTAGAGAGAATTTTAAAAGCTTCAACAGAATTTCAACAATTTTGAGAGGGATTTGAAAAGTTTCAATGGGAATGGGAAGAATTGGGACAAAAATTGGAAAATTTTTAAGGGACTTTGAAAAAATTTCAACTGGAATTTTAGCCATTTTTTGACGTGAAATTGTAAACATGTGGACATGGATTTTGAAAATTCTAGAGAGAATTTTAAAAGCTTCAACAGAATTTCAACAATTTTGAGAGGGATTTGAAAAGTTTCAATGGGAATGGGAAGAATTGGGACAAAAATTGGAAAATTTTTAAGGGACTTTGAAAAAATTTCAACTGGAATTTTAGCCATTTTTTTATGTGAAATTGTAAACATGTGGACATGGATTTTGAAAATTCTAGAGAGAATTTTAAAAGCTTCAACAGAATTTCAACAATTTTGAGAGGGATTTGAAAAGTTTCAATGGGAATGGGAAGAATTGGGACAAAAATTGGAAAATTTTTAAGGGACTTTGAAAAAATTTCAACTGGAATTTTAGCAATTTTTTGACGTGAAATTGTAAACATGTGGACATGGATTTTGAAAATTCTAGAGAGAATTTTAAAAGCTTCAACAGAATTTCAACAATTCTGAGAGGGTTTTGAAAAGTTTCAATGGGAATGGGAAGAATTGGGACAAAAATTGGAAAATTTTGAAGGGACTTTGAAAAAATTTCAGCTGGAATTTTAGCCATTTTTTGACGTGAAATTGTAAACATGTGGACATGGATTTTGAAAATTCTAGAGAGAATTTTAAAAGCTTCAAGAGAATTTCAACAATTTTGAGAGGGATTTGAAAAGTTTCAATGGGAATGGGAAGAATTGGGACAAAAATTGGAAAATTTTTAAGGGACTTTGAAAAAATTTCAACTGGAATTTTAGCCATTTTTTGACGTGAAATTGTAAACATGTGGACATGGATTTTGAAAATTCTAGAGAGAATTCTAAAAGCTTCAACAGAATTTCAACAATTCTGAGAGGGATTTGAAAAGTTTCAATGGGAATGGGAAGAATTGGGACAAAAATTGGAAAATTTTTAAGGGACTTTGAAAAAATTTCAACTGGAATTTTAGCCATTTTTTGACGTGAAATTGTAAACATGTGGACATGGATTTTGAAAATTCTAGAGAGAATTTTAAAAGCTTCAACAGAATTTCAACAATTCTGAGAGGGATTTGAAAAGTTTCAATGGGAATGGGAATAACTGGGACAAAAATTGGAAAATTTTTAAGGGACTTTGAAAAAATTTCAACTGGAATTTTAGCCATTTTTTGACGTGAAATTGTAAACATGTGGACATGGATTTTGAAAATTCTAGAGAGAATTCTAAAAGCTTCAACAGAATTTCAACAATTCTGAGAGGGATTTGAAAAGTTTCAATGGGAATGGGAAGAATTGGGACAAAAATTGGAAAATTTTTAAGGGACTTTGAAAAAATTTCAACTGGAATTTTAGCCATTTTTTGACGTGAAATTGTAAACATGTGGACATGGATTTTGAAAATTCTAGAGAGAATTTTAAAAGCTTCAACAGAATTTCAACAATGTTGAGAGGGATTCGAAAAGTTTCAATGGGAATGGGAAGAATTGGGACAAAAATTGGAAAATTTTTAAGGGACTTTGAAAAAATTTCAACTGGAATTTTAGCCATTTTTTGACGTGGAATTGTAAACATGTGGACATGGATTTTGAAAATTCTAGAGAGAATTTTAAAAGCTTCAACAGAATTTCAACAATTTTGAGAGGGATTTGAAAAGTTTCAATGGGAATGGGAAGAATTGGGACAAAAATTGGAAAATTTTTAAGGGACTTTGAAAAAATTTCAACTGGAATTTTAGCCATTTTTTGATGTGAAATTGTAAACATGTGGACATGGATTTTGAAAATTCTAGAGAGAATTCTAAAAGCTTCAACAGAATTTCAACAATTCTGAGAGGGATTTGAAAAGTTTCAATGGGAATGGGAAGAATTGGGACAAAAATTGGAAAATTTTTAAGGGACTTTGAAAAAATTTCAACTGGAATTTTAGCCATTTTTTGACGTGGAATTGTAAACATGTGGACATGGATTTTGAAAATTCTAGAGAGAATTTTAAAAGCTTCAACAGAATTTCAACAATTCTGAGAGGGATTTGAAAAGTTTCAATGGGAATGGGAATAACTGGGACAAAAATTGGAAAATTTTTAAGGGACTTTGAAAAAATTTCAACTGGAATTTTAGCCATTTTTTGACGTGAAATTGTAAACATGTGGACATGGATTTTGAAAATTCTAGAGAGAATTCTAAAAGCTTCAACAGAATTTCAACAATTCTGAGAGGGATTTGAAAAGTTTCAATGGGAATGGGAAGAATTGGGACAAAAATTGGAAAATTTTTAAGGGACTTTGAAAAAATTTCAACTGGAATTTTAGCCATTTTTTGACGTGAAATTGTAAACATGTGGACATGGATTTTGAAAATTCTAGAGAGAATTTTAAAAGCTTCAACAGAATTTCAACAATGTTGAGAGGGATTCGAAAAGTTTCAATGGGAATGGGAAGAATTGGGACAAAAATTGGAAAATTTTTAAGGGACTTTGAAAAAATTTCAACTGGAATTTTAGCCATTTTTTGACGTGAAATTGTAAACATGTGGACATGGATTTTGAAAATTCTAGAGAGAATTTTAAAAGCTTCAACAGAATTTCAACAATTTTGAGAGAGATTTGAAAAGTTTCAATGGGAATGGGAAGAATTGGGACAAAAATTGGAAAATTTTTAAGGGACTTTGAAAAAATTTCAACTGGAATTTTAGCCATTTTTTGACGTGAAATTGTAAACATGTGGACATGGATTTTGAAAATTCTAGAGAGAATTTTAAAAGCTTCAACAGAATTTCAACAATTTTGAGAGGGATTTGAAAAGTTTCAATGGGAATGGGAAGAATTGGGACAAAAATTGGAAAATTTTTAAGGGACTTTGAAAAAATTTCAACTGGAATTTTAGCCATTTTTTGACGTGAAATTGTAAACATGTGGACATGGATTTTGAAAATTCTAGAGAGAATTTTAAAAGCTTCAACAGAATTTCAACAATTTTGAGAGGGATTTGAAAAGTTTCAATGGGAATGGGAAGAATTGGGACAAAAATTGGAAAATTTGGAAAGGGACTTCGAAAAAATTTCAACTGGAATTTTAGCCATTTTTTTATGTGAAATTGTAAACATGTGGACATGGATTTTGAAAATTCTAGAGAGAATTTTAAAAGCTTCAACAGAATTTCAACAATTTTGAGAGGGATTTGAAAAGTTTCAATGGGAATGGGAAGAATTGGGACAAAAATTGGAAAATTTTTAAGGGACTTTGAAAAAATTTCAACTGGAATTTTAGCAATTTTTTGACGTGAAATTGTAAACATGTGGACATGGATTTTGAAAATTCTAGAGAGAATTTTAAAAGCTTCAACAGAATTTCAACAATTCTGAGAGGGTTTTGAAAAGTTTCAATGGGAATGGGAAGAATTGGGACAAAAATTGGAAAATTTTGAAGGGACTTTGAAAAAATTTCAGCTGGAATTTTAGCCATTTTTTGACGTGAAATTGTAAACATGTGGACATGGATTTTGAAAATTCTAGAGAGAATTTTAAAAGCTTCAAGAGAATTTCAACAATTTTGAGAGGGATTTGAAAAGTTTCAATGGGAATGGGAAGAATTGGGACAAAAATTGGAAAATTTTTAAGGGACTTTGAAAAAATTTCAACTGGAATTTTAGCCATTTTTTGACGTGAAATTGTAAACATGTGGACATGGATTTTGAAAATTCTAGAGAGAATTTTAAAAGCTTCAACAGAATTTCAACACTTTTGAGAGGGATTTGAAAAGTTTCAATGGGAATGGGAAGAATTGGGACAAAAATTGGAAAATATTTAAGGGACTTTGAAAAAATTTCAACTGGAATTTTAGCCATTTTTTGACGTGGAATTGTAAACATGTGGACATGGATTTTGAAAATTCTAGAGAGAATTTTAAAAGCTTCAACAGAATTTCAACAATTTTGAGAGGGATTTGAAAAGTGTCAATGGGAATGGGAAGAATTGGGACAAAAATTGGAAAATTTTTAAGGGACTTTGAAAAAATTTCAACTGGAATTTTAGCCATTTTTTGACGTGAAATTGTAAACATGTGGACATGGATTTTGAAAATTCTAGAGAGAATTCTAAAAGCTTCAACAGAATTTCAACAATTTTGAGAGGGATTTGAAAAGTTTCAATGGGAATGGGAAGAATTGGGACAAAAATTGGAAAATTTTTAAGGGACTTTGAAAAAATTTCAACTGGAATTTTAGCCATTTTTTGACGTGAAATTGTAAACATGTGGACATGGATTTTGAAAATTCTAGAGAGAATTCTAAAAGCTTCAACAGAATTTCAACAATTCTGAGAGGGATTTGAAAAGTTTCAATGGGAATGGGAAGAATTGGGACAAAAATTGGAAAATTTTTAAGGGACTTTGAAAAAATTTCAACTGGAATTTTAGCCATTTTTTGACGTGGAATTGTAAACATGTGGACATGGATTTTGAAAATTCTAGAGAGAATTTTAAAAGCTTCAACAGAATTTCAACAATTTTGAGAGGGATTTGAAAAGTTTCAATGGGAATGGGAAGAATTGGGACAAAAATTGGAAAATTTGGAAAGGGACTTCGAAAAAATTTCAACTGGAATTTTAGCCATTTTTTTATGTGAAATTGTAAACATGTGGACATGGATTTTGAAAATTCTAGAGAGAATTTTAAAAGCTTCAAGAGAATTTCAACAATGTTGAGAGGGATTTGAAAAGTTTCAATGGGAATGGGAAGAATTGGGACAAAAATTGGAAAATTTTTAAGGGACTTTGAAAAAATTTCAACTGGAATTTTAGCAATTTTTTGACGTGAAATTGTAAACATGTGGACATGGATTTTGAAAATTCTAGAGAGAATTTTAAAAGCTTCAACAGAATTTCAACAATGTTGAGAGGGATTTGAAAAGTTTCAATGGGAATGGGAAGAATTGGGACAAAAATTGGAAAATTTTGAAGGGACTTTGAAAAAATTTCAACTGGAATTTTAGCCATTTTTTGACGTGAAATTGTAAACATGTGGACATGGATTTTGAAAATTCTAGAGAGAATTCTAAAAGCTTCAACAGAATTTCAACAATTCTGAGAGGGATTTGAAAAGTTTCAATGGGAATGGGAAGAATTGGGACAAAAATTGGAAAATTTTTAAGGGACTTTGAAAAAATTTCAACTGGAATTTTAGCCATTTTTTGACGTGGAATTGTAAACATGTGGACATGGATTTTGAAAATTCTAGAGAGAATTTTAAAAGCTTCAACAGAATTTCAACAATTTTGAGAGGGATTTGAAAAGTGTCAATGGGAATGGGAAGAATTGGGACAAAAATTGGAAAATTTTTAAGGGACTTTGAAAAAATTTCAACTGGAATTTTAGCCATTTTTTGACGTGAAATTGTAAACATGTGGACATGGATTTTGAAAATTCTAGAGAGAATTTTAAAAGCTTCAACAGAATTTCAACAATGTTGAGAGGGATTTGAAAAGTTTCAATGGGAATGGGAAGAATTGGGACAAAAATTGGAAAATTTTGAAGGGACTTTGAAAAAATTTCAGCTGGAATTTTAGCCATTTTTTGACGTGAAATTGTAAACATGTGGACATGGATTTTGAAAATTCTAGAGAGAATTTTAAAAGCTTCAACAGAATTTCAACAATTTTGAGAGGGATTTGAAAAGTTTCAATGGGAATGGGAAGAATTGGGACAAAAATTGGAAAATTTTAAGGGACTTTGAAAAATTTCAACTGGAATTTTAGCCATTTTTTGACGTGAAATTGTAAACATGTGGACATGGATTTTGAAAATTCTAGAGAGAATTCTAAAAGCTTCAACAGAATTTCAACAATTTAGAGAGGGATTTGAAAAGTTTCATTGGGAATGGGAAGAATTGGGACAAAAATTGGAAAATTTTTAAGGGACTTTGAAAAAATTTCAACTGGAATTTTAGCCATTTTTTGACATGAAATTGTAAACATGTGGACATGGATTTTGAAAATTCTAGAGAGAATTTTAAAAGCTTCAACAGAACTTCAACAATTTTGAGAGGGATTTGAAAAGTTTCAATGGGAATGGGAAGAATTGGGACAAAAATTGGAAAATTTTTAAGGGACTTTGAAAAAATTTCAACTGGAATTTTAGCCATTTTTTGACGTGGAATTGTAAACATGTGGACATGGATTTTGAAAATTCTAGAGAGAATTTTAAAAGCTTCAACAGAATTTCAACAATTTTGAGAGGGATTTGAAAAGTTTCAATGGGAATGGGAAGAATTGGGACAAAAATTGGAAAATTTTTAAGGGACTTTGAAAAAATTTCAACTGGAATTTTAGCCATTTTTTGACGTGAAATTGTAAACATGTGGACATGGATTTGAAAATTCTAGAGAGAATTTTAAAAGCTTCAACAGAATTTCAACAATTCTGAGAGGGATTTGAAAAGTTTCAATGGGAATGGGAAGAATTGGGACAAAAATTGGAAAATTTTTAAGGGACTTTGAAAAAATTTCAACTGGAATTTTAGCCATTTTTTGACGTGAAATTGTAAACATGTGGACATGGATTTTGAAAATTCTAGAGAGAATTCTAAAAGCTTCAACAGAATTTCAACAATTTTGAGAGGGATTTGAAAAGTTTCAATGGGAATGGGAAGAATTGGGACAAAAATTGGAAAATTTTTAAGGGACTTTGAAAAAATTTCAACTGGAATTTTAGCCATTTTTTGACGTGGAATTGTAAACATGTGGACATGGATTTTGAAAATTCTAGAGAGAATTTTAAAAGCTTCAAGAGAATTTCAACAATTCTGAGAGGGATTTGAAAAGTTTCAATGGGAATGGGAAGAATTGGGACAAAAATTGGAAAATTATTAAGGGACTTTGAAAAAATTTCAACTGGAATTTTAGCCATTTTTTGACATGGAATTGTAAACATGTGGACATGGATTTTGAAAATTCTAGAGAGAATTTTAAAAGCTTCAACAGAATTTCAACAAGTTTGTAGAGGGATTTGAAAAGTTTCAATGGGAATGGGAAGAATTGGGACAAAAATTGGAAAATTTTTAAGGGACTTTGAAAAAATTTCAACTGGAATTTTAGCCATTTTTTGACGTGAAATTGTAAACATGTGGACATGGATTTTGAAAATTCTAGAGAGAATTCTAAAAGCTTCAACAGAATTTCAACAATTTTGAGAGGGATTTGAAAAGTTTCAATGGGAATGGGAAGAATTGGGACAAAAATTGGAAAATTTTTAAGGGACTTTGAAAAAATTTCAACTGGAATTTTAGCCATTTTTTGACGTGAAATTGTAAACATTTGGACATGGATTTTGAAAATTCTAGAGAGAATTTTAAAAGCTTCAACAGAATTTCAACAATTCTGAGAGGGATTTGAAAAGTTTCAATGGGAATGGGAAGAATTGGGACAAAAATTGGAAAATTTTTAAGGGACTTTGAAAAAATTTCAACTGGAATTTTAGCCATTTTTTGACGTGAAATTGTAAACATGTGGACATGGATTTTGAAAATTCTAGAGAGAATTCTAAAAGCTTCAACAGAATTTCAACAATTTTGAGAGGGATTTGAAAAGTTTCAATGGGAATGGGAAGAATTGGGACAAAAATTGGAAAATTTTTAAGGGACTTTGAAAAAATTTCAACTGGAATTTTAGCCATTTTTTGACGTGAAATTGTAAACATGTGGACATGGATTTTGAAAATTCTAGAGAGAATTCTAAAAGCTTCAACAGAATTTCAACAATGTTGAGAGGGATTCAAAAAGTTTCAATGGGAATGGGAAGAATTGGGACAAAAATTGGAAAATTTTTAAGGGACTTTGAAAAAATTTCAACTGGAATTTTAGCCATTTTTTGATGTGAAATTGTAAACATGTGGACATGGATTTTGAAAATTCTAGAGAGAATTTTAAAAGCTTCAACACAATTTCAACAATTCTGAGAGGGATTTGAAAAGTTTCAATGGGAATGGGAAGAATTGGGACAAAAATTGGAAAATTTTTAAGGGACTTTGAAAAATTTCAACTGGAATTTTAGCCATTTTTTGACGTGAAATTGTAAACATGTGGACATGGATTTTGAAAATTCTAGAGAGAATTCTAAAAGCTTCAACAGAATTTCAACAATTTTGAGAGGGATTTGAAAAGTTTCAATGGGAATGGGAAGAATTGGGACAAAAATTGGAAAATTTTTAAGGGACTTTGAAAAAATTTCAACTGGAATTTTAGCCATTTTTTGACGTGGAATTGTAAACATGTGGACATGGATTTTGAAAATTCTAGAGAGAATTTTAAAAGCTTCAACAGAATTTCAACAATTCTGAGAGGGATTTGAAAAGTTTCAATGGGAATGGGAAGAATTGGGACAAAAATTGGAAAATTTTTAAGGGACTTTGAAAAAATTTCAACTGGAATTTTAGCCATTTTTTGACGTGAAATTGTAAACATGTGGACATGGATTTTGAAAATTCTAGAGAGAATTCTAAAAGCTTCAACAGAATTTCAACAATTTTGAGAGGGATTTGAAAAGTTTCAATGGGAATGGGAAGAATTGGGACAAAAATTGGAAATTTTTAAGGGACTTTGAAAAAATTTCAACTGGAATTTTAGCCATTTTTTGACGTGAAATTGTAAACATGTGGACATGGATTTTGAAAATTCTAGAGAGAATTCTAAAAGCTTCAACAGAATTTCAACAATTCTGAGAGGGATTTGAAAAGTTTCAATGGGAATGGGAAGAATTGGGACAAAAACTGGAAAATTTTTAAGGGACTTTGAAAAAATTTCAACTGGAATTTTAGCCATTTTTTGACGTGGAATTGTAAACATGTGGACATGGATTTTGAAAATTCTAGAGAGAATTTTAAAAGCTTCAACAGAATTTCAACAATTTTGAGAGGGATTTGAAAAGTTTCAATGGGAATGGGAAGAATTGGGACAAAAATTGGAAAATTTGGAAAGGGACTTCGAAAAAATTTCAACTGGAATTTTAGCCATTTTTTATGTGAAATTGTAAACATGTGGACATGGATTTTGAAAATTCTAGAGAGAATTTTAAAAGCTTCAACAGAATTTCAACAATGTTGAGAGGGATTTGAAAAGTTTCAATGGGAATGGGAAGAATTGGGACAAAAATTGGAAAATTTTTAAGGGACTTTGAAAAAATTTCAACTGGAATTTTAGCAATTTTTTGACGTGAAATTGTAAACATGTGGACATGGATTTTGAAAATTCTAGAGAGAATTTTAAAAGCTTCAACAGAATTTCAACAATGTTGAGAGGGATTTGAAAAGTTTCAATGGGAATGGGAAGAATTGGGACAAAAATTGGAAAATTTTGAAGGGACTTTGAAAAAATTTCAACTGGAATTTTAGCCATTTTTTGACGTGAAATTGTAAACATGTGGACATGGATTTTGAAAATTCTAGAGAGAATTTTAAAAGCTTCAAGAGAATTTCAACAATTTTGAGAGGGATTTGAAAAGTTTCAATGGGAATGGGAAGAATTGGGACAAAAATTGGAAAATTTTTAAGGGACTTTGAAAAAATTTCAACTGGAATTTTAGCCATTTTTTGACGTGAAATTGTAAACATGTGGACATGGATTTTGAAAATTCTAGAGAGAATTCTAAAAGCTTCAACAGAATTTCAACAATTCTGAGAGGGATTTGAAAAGTTTCAATGGGAATGGGAAGAATTGGGACAAAAATTGGAAAATTTTTAAGGGACTTTGAAAAAATTTCAACTGGAATTTTAGCCATTTTTTGACGTGGAATTGTAAACATGTGGACATGGATTTTGAAAATTCTAGAGAGAATTTTAAAAGCTTCAACAGAATTTCAACAATTTTGAGAGGGATTTGAAAAGTGTCAATGGGAATGGGAAGAATTGGGACAAAAATTGGAAAATTTTTAAGGGACTTTGAAAAAATTTCAACTGGAATTTTAGCCATTTTTTGACGTGAAATTGTAAACATGTGGACATGGATTTTGAAAATTCTAGAGAGAATTTTAAAAGCTTCAACAGAATTTCAACAATTTTGAGAGGGATTTGAAAAGTTTCAATGGGAATGGGAAGAATTGGGACAAAAATTGGAAAATTTTTAAGGGACTTTGAAAAAATTTCAGCTGGAATTTTAGCCATTTTTTGACGTGAAATTGTAAACATGTGGACATGGATTTTGAAAATTCTAGAGAGAATTTTAAAAGCTTCAACAGAATTTCAACAATTTTGAGAGGGATTTGAAAAGTTTCAATGGGAATGGGAAGAATTGGGACAAAAATTGGAAAATTTTAAGGGACTTTGAAAAAATTTCAACTGGAATTTTAGCCATTTTTTGACGTGAAATTGTAAACATGTGGACATGGATTTTGAAAATTCTAGAGAGAATTCTAAAAGCTTCAACAGAATTTCAACAATTTAGAGAGGGATTTGAAAAGTTTCATTGGGAATGGGAAGAATTGGGACAAAAATTGGAAAATTTTTAAGGGACTTTGAAAAAATTTCAACTGGAATTTTAGCCATTTTTTGACATGAAATTGTAAACATGTGGACATGGATTTTGAAAATTCTAGAGAGAATTTTAAAAGCTTCAACAGAACTTCAACAATTTTGAGAGGGATTTGAAAAGTTTCAATGGGAATGGGAAGAATTGGGACAAAAATTGGAAAATTTTTAAGGGACTTTGAAAAAATTTCAACTGGAATTTTAGCCATTTTTTGACGTGGAATTGTAAACATGTGGACATGGATTTTGAAAATTCTAGAGAGAATTTTAAAAGCTTCAACAGAATTTCAACAATTTTGAGAGGGATTTGAAAAGTTTCAATGGGAATGGAAGAATTGGGACAAAAATTGGAAAATTTTTAAGGGACTTTGAAAAAATTTCAACTGGAATTTTAGCCATTTTTTGACGTGAAATTGTAAACATGTGGACATGGATTTTGAAAATTCTAGAGAGAATTTTAAAAGCTTCAACAGAATTTCAACAATTCTGAGAGGGATTTGAAAAGTTTCAATGGGAATGGGAAGAATTGGGACAAAAATTGGAAAATTTTTAAGGGACTTTGAAAAAATTTCAACTGGAATTTTAGCCATTTTTTGACATGAAATTGTAAACATGTGGACATGGATTTTGAAAATTCTAGAGAGAATTCTAAAAGCTTCAACAGAATTTCAACAATTTTGAGAGGGATTTGAAAAGTTTCAATGGGAATGGGAAGAATTGGGACAAAAATTGGAAAATTTTTAAGGGACTTTGAAAAAATTTCAACTGGAATTTTAGCCATTTTTTGACGTGGAATTGTAAACATGTGGACATGGATTTTGAAAATTCTAGAGAGAATTTTAAAAGCTTCAAGAGAATTTCAACAATTCTGAGGAGGGATTTGAAAAGTTTCAATGGGAATGGGAAGAATTGGGACAAAAATTGGAAAATTTTTAAGGGACTTTGAAAAAATTTCAACTGGAATTTTAGCCATTTTTTGACATGGAATTGTAAACATGTGGACATGGATTTTGAAAATTTTAGAGAGAATTTTAAAAAGCTTCAACAGAATTTCAACAATTGTAGAGGGATTTGAAAAGTTTCAATGGGAATGGGAAGAATTGGGACAAAAATTGGAAAATTTTTAAGGGACTTTGAAAAAATTTCAACTGGAATTTTAGCCATTTTTTGACGTGAAATTGTAAACATGTGGACATGGATTTTGAAAATTCTAGAGAGAATTCTAAAAGCTTCAACAGAATTTCAACAATTTTTGAGAGGGATTTGAAAAGTTTCAATGGGAATGGGAAGAATTGGGACAAAAATTGGAAAATTTTTAAGGGACTTTGAAAAATTTCAACTGGAATTTTAGCCATTTTTTGACGTGAAATTGTAAACATTTGGACATGGATTTTGAAAATTCTAGAGAGAATTTTAAAAGCTTCAACAGAATTTCAACAATTCTGAGAGGGATTTGAAAAGTTTCAATGGGAATGGGAAGAATTGGACAAAAATTGGAAAATTTTTAAGGGACTTTGAAAAAATTTCAACTGGAATTTTAGCCATTTTTTGACGTGAAATTGTAAACATGTGGACATGGATTTTGAAAATTCTAGAGAGAATTCTAAAGCTTCAACAGAATTTCAACAATTTTGAGAGGGATTTGAAAAGTTTCAATGGGAATGGGAAGAATTGGGACAAAAATTGGAAAATTTTTAAGGGACTTTGAAAAAATTTCAACTGGAATTTTAGCCATTTTTTGACGTGAAATTGTAAACATGTGGACATGGATTTTGAAAATTCTAGAGAGAATTCTAAAAGCTTCAACAGAATTTCAACAATGTTGAGAGGGATTCAAAAAGTTTCAATGGGAATGGGAAGAATTGGGACAAAAATTGGAAAATTTTTAAGGGACTTTGAAAAAATTTCAACTGGAATTTTAGCCATTTTTTGATGTGAAATTGTAAACATGTGGACATGGATTTTGAAAATTCTAGAGAGAATTTTAAAAGCTTCAACACAATTTCAACAATTCTGAGAGGGATTTGAAAAGTTTCAATGGGAATGGGAAGAATTGGGACAAAAATTGGAAAATTTTTAAGGGACTTTGAAAAAATTTCAACTGGAATTTTAGCCATTTTTTGACGTGAAATTGTAAACATGTGGACATGGATTTTGAAAATTCTAGAGAGAATTCTAAAAGCTTCAACAGAATTTCAACAATTTTGAGAGGGATTTGAAAAGTTTCAATGGGAATGGGAAGAATTGGGACAAAAATTGGAAAATTTTTAAGGGACTTTGAAAAAATTTCAACTGGAATTTTAGCCATTTTTTATGTGAAATTGTAAACATGTGGACATGGATTTTGAAAATTCTAGAGAGAATTTTAAAAGCTTCAAGAGAATTTCAACAATTCTGAGAGGGATTTGAAAAGTTTCAATGGGAATGGGAAGAATTGGGACAAAAATTGGAAAATTTTTAAGGGACTTTGAAAAAATTTCAACTGGAATTTTAGCCATTTTTTGACATGGAATTGTAAACATGTGGACATGGATTTTGAAAATTCTAGAGAGAATTTTAAAAGCTTCAACAGAATTTCAACAAGTTTGTAGAGGGATTTGAAAAGTTTCAATGGAAATGGGAAGAATTGGGACAAAAATTGGAAAATTTTTAAGGGACTTTGAAAAAATTTCAACTGGAATTTTAGCCATTTTTTACGTGAAATTGTAAACATGTGGACATGATTTTGAAAATTCTAGAGAGAATTCTAAAAGCTTCAACAGAATTTCAACAATTTTGAGAGGGATTTGAAAAGTGTCAATGGGAATGGGAAGAATTGGGACAAAAATTGGAAAATTTTTAAGGGACTTTGAAAAAATTTCAACTGGAATTTTAGCCATTTTTTGACGTGAAATTGTAAACATGTGGACATGGATTTGAAAATTCTAGAGAGAATTTTAAAAGCTTCAACAGAATTTCAACAATTCTGAGAGGGATTTGAAAAGTTTCAATGGGAATGGGAAGAATTGGGACAAAAATTGGAAAATTTTTAAGGGACTTGAAAAAATTTCAACTGGAATTTTAGCCATTTTTTGACGTGAAATTGTAAACATGTGGACATGGATTTTGAAAATTCTAGAGAGAATTCTAAAAGCTTCAACAGAATTTCAACAATTCTGAGAGGGATTTGAAAGTTCAATGGGAATGGGAAGAATTGGGACAAAATTGGAAAATTTTTAAGGGACTTTGAAAAAATTTCAACTGGAATTTTAGCCATTTTTGACGTGAAATTGTAAACATGTGGACATGGATTTTGAAAATTCTAGAGAGAATTCTAAAAGCTTCAACAGAATTTCAACAATGTTGAGAGGGATTCGAAAAGTTTCAATGGAATGGGAAGAATTGGGACAAAAATTGGAAAATTTTTAAGGGACTTTGAAAAAATTTCAACTGGAATTTTAGCCATTTTTTGACGTGGAATTGTAAACATGTGGACATGGATTTTGAAAATTCTAGAGAGAATTTTTAAAAGCTTCAAGAGAATTTCAACAATTTTGAGAGGGATTTGAAAAGTTTCAATGGGAATGGGAAGAATTGGGACAAAAATTGGAAAATTTTTAAGGGACTTTGAAAAAATTTCAACTGGAATTTTAGCCATTTTTTGACGTGAAATTGTAAACATGTGGACATGGATTTTGAAAATTCTAGAGAGAATTCTAAAAGCTTCAACAGAATTTCAACAATTCTGAGAGGGATTTGAAAAGTTTCAATGGGAATGGGAAGAATTGGGACAAAAATTGGAAAATTTTTAAGGGACTTTGAAAAAATTTCAACTGGAATTTTAGCCATTTTTTGACGTGAAATTGTAAACATGTGGACATGGATTTTGAAAATTCTAGAGAGAATTTTAAAAGCTTCAACAGAATTTCAACAATTTTGAGAGGGATTTGAAAAGTTTCAATGGGAATGGGAAGAATTGGGACAAAAATTGGAAAATTTTTAAGGGACTTTGAAAAAATTTCAACTGGAATTTTAGCCATTTTTTGACGTGAAATTGTAAACATGTGGACATGGATTTTGAAAATTCTAGAGAGAATTCTAAAAGCTTCAACAGAATTTCAACAATTCTGAGAGGGATTTGAAAAGTTTCAATGGGAATGGGAAGAATTGGGACAAAAATTGGAAAATTTTCAGGGACTTTGAAAAAATTTCAACTGGAATTTTAGCCATTTTTGACGTGAAATTGTAAACATGTGGACATGGATTTTGAAAATTCTAGAGAGAATTTTAAAAGCTTCAACAGAATTTCAACAATTCTGAGAGGGATTTGAAAAGTTTCAATGGGAATGGGAAGAATTGGGACAAAAATTTGGAAAATTTTTAAGGGACTTTGAAAAAATTTCAACTGGAATTTTAGCCATTTTTGACGTGAAATTGTAAACATGTGGACATGGATTTTGAAAATTCTAGAGAGAATTTTAAAAGCTTCAACAGAATTTCAACAATGTTGAGAGGGATTTGAAAAGTTTCAATGGGAATGGGAATAATTTGGACAAAAATTGGGAAATTTTTAAGGGACTTTGAAAAAATTTCAACTGGAATTTTAGCCATTTTTTGACGTGAAATTGTAAACATGTGGACATGGATTTTGAAAATTCTAGAGAGAATTTTAAAAGCCTTCAACAGAATTTCAACAATTTTGAGAGAGATTTGAAAAGTTTCAATGGGAATGGGAAGAATTGGGACAAAAATTGGAAAATTTTTAAGGGACTTTGAAAAAATTTCAACTGGAATTTTAGCCATTTTTTGACGTGAAATTGTAAACATGTGGACATGGATTTTGAAAATTCTAGAGAGAATTTTAAAAGCTTCAACAGAATTTCAACAATTCTGAGAGGGATTTGAAAAGTTTCAATGGGAATGGAATAACTGGGACAAAAATTGGGAAATTTTTCAGGGACTTTGAAAAAATTTCAACTGGAATTTTAGCCATTTTTTGACGTGAAATTGTAACATGTGGACATGGATTTTGAAAATTCTAGAGAGAATTATAAAAGCTTCAACAGAATTTCAACAATTCTGAGAGGGATTTGAAAAGTTTCAATGGGAATGGGAAGAATTGGGACAAAAATTGGAAAATTTTTAAGGGACTTTGAAAAAATTTCAACTGGAATTTTAGCCATTTTTTGACGTGAAATTGTAAACATGTGGACATGGATTTTGAAAATTCTAGAGAGAATTTTAAAAGCTTCAACAGAATTTCAACAATTCTGAGAGGGATTTGAAAAGTTTCAATGGGAATGGGAAGAATTGGGACAAAAATTGGGAAATTTTTAAGGGACTTTGAAAAAATTTCAACTGGAATTTTAGCCATTTTTTGACGTGAAATTGTAAACATGTGGACATGGATTTTGAAAATTCTAGAGAGAATTCTAAAAGCTTCAACAGAATTTCAACAATGTTGAGAGGGATTCGAAAAGTTTCAATGGGAATGGGAAGAATTGGGACAAAAATTGGAAAATTTTTAAGGGACTTTGAAAAAATTTCAACTGGAATTTTAGCCATTTTTTGATGTGAAATTGTAAACATGTGGACATGGATTTTGAAAATTCTAGAGAGAATTCTAAAAGCTTCAACAGAATTTCAACAATTCTGAGAGGGATTTGAAAGTTTCAATGGGAATGGGAAGAATTGGGACAAATATTGGAAAATTTTTAAGGGACTTTGAAAAAATTTCAACTGGAATTTTAGCCATTTTTTGACGTGAAATTGTAAACATGTGGACATGGATTTTGAAAATTCTAGAGAGAATTTTAAAAGCTTCAACAGAATTTCAACAATTTTGAGAGGGATTTGAAAAGTTTCAATGGGAATGGGAAGAATTGGGACAAAAATTGGAAAATTTTTAAGGGACTTTGAAAAAATTTCAACTGGAATTTTAGCCATTTTTTGTCGTGAAATTGTAAACATGTGGACATGGATTTTGAAAATTCTAGAGAGAATTTTAAAAGCTTCAACAGAATTTCAACAATTCTGAGAGGGATTTGAAAAGTTTCAATGGGAATGGGAATAACTGGGACAAAAATTGGAAAATTTTTCAGGGACTTTGAAAAAATTTCAACTGGAATTTTAGCCATTTTTTGACGTGAAATTGTAAACATGTGGACATGGATTTTGAAAATTCTAGAGAGAATTCTAAAAGCTTCAACAGAATTTCAACAATTCTGAGAGGGATTTGAAAAGTTTCAATGGGAATGGGAAGAATTGGGACAAAAATTGGAAAATTTTTAAGGGACTTTGAAAAAATTTCAACTGGAATTTTAGCCATTTTTTGACGTGAAATTGTAAACATGTGGACATGGATTTTGAAAATTCTAGAGAGAATTTTAAAAGCTTCAACAGAATTTCAACAATTTTGAGAGGGATTTGGAAAAGTTTCAATGGGAATGGGAAGAATTGGGACAAAAATTGGAAAATTTTTAAGGGACTTTGAAAAAATTTCAACTGGAATTTTAGCAATTTTTTGACGTGAAATTGTAAACATGTGGACATGGATTTTGAAAATTCTAGAGAGAATTTTAAAAGCTTCAACAGAATTTCAACAATGTTGAGAGGGATTTGAAAAGTTTCAATGGGAATGGGAAGAATTGGGACAAAAATTGGAAAATTTTTAAGGGACTTTGAAAAAATTTCAGCTGGAATTTTAGCCATTTTTGACGTGAAATTGTAAACATGTGGACATGGATTTTGAAAATTCTAGAGAGAATTTTAAAAGCTTCAAGAGAATTTCAACAATTTTGAGAGGGATTTGAAAAGTTTCAATGGGAATGGGAAGAATTGGGACAAAAATTGGAAAATTTTGAAGGGACTTTGAAAAAATTTCAACTGGAATTTTAGCCATTTTTTGACGTGAAATTGTAAACATGTGGACATGGATTTTGAAAATTCTAGAGAGAATTCTAAAAGCTTCAACAGAATTTCAACAATGTTGAGAGGGATTTGAAAAGTTTCAATGGGAATGGGAAGAATTGGGACAAAAATTGGAAAATTTTTAAGGGACTTTGAAAAAATTTCAACTGGAATTTTAGCCATTTTTTGACGTGGAATTGTAAACATGTGGACATGGATTTTGAAAATTCTAGAGAGAATTTTAAAAGCTTCAACAGAATTTCAACAATTTTGAGAGGGATTTGAAAAGTGTCAATGGGAATGGGAAGAATTGGGACAAAAATTGGAAAATTTTTAAGGGACTTTGAAAAAATTTCAACTGGAATTTTAGCCATTTTTTGACGTGAAATTGTAAACATGTGGACATGGATTTTGAAAATTCTAGAGAGAATTTTAAAAGCTTCAACAGAATTTCAACAATTTTGAGAGGGATTTGAAAAGTTTCAATGGGAATGGGAAGAATTGGGACAAAAATTGGAAAATTTTTAAGGGACTTTGAAAAAATTTCAACTGGAATTTTAGCCATTTTTTGACGTGAAATTGTAAACATGTGGACATGGATTTGAAAATTCTAGAGAGAATTCTAAAAGCTTCAACAGAATTTCAACAATTTTGAGAGGGATTTGAAAAGTTTCAATGGGAATGGGAAGAATTGGGACAAAAATTGGAAAATTTTTAAGGGACTTTGAAAAAATTTCAACTGGAATTTTAGCCATTTTTTGACGTGAAATTGTAAACATGTGGACATGGATTTTGAAAATTCTAGAGAGAATTCTAAAAGCTTCAACAGAATTTCAACAATGTTGAGAGGGATTCGAAAAGTTTCAATGGGAATGGGAAGAATTGGGACAAAAATTGGAAATTTTTAAGGGACTTTGAAAAAATTTCAACTGGAATTTTAGCCATTTTTTGACGTGGAATTGTAAACATGTGGACATGGATTTTGAAAATTCTAGAGAGAATTTTAAAAGCTTCAACAGAATTTCAACAATTTTGAGAGGGATTTGAAAAGTTTCAATGGGAATGGGAAGAATTGGGACAAAAATTGGAAAATTTTTAAGGGACTTTGAAAAAATTTCAACTGGAATTTTAGCCATTTTTTGACGTGAAATTGTAAACATGTGGACATGGATTTTGAAAATTCTAGAGAGAATTCTAAAAGCTTCAACAGAATTTCAACAATTCTGAGAGAGATTTGAAAAGTTTCAATGGGAATGGGAAGAATTGGGACAAATATTGGAAAATTTTTAAGGGACTTTGAAAAAATTTCAACTGGAATTTTAGCCATTTTTTGACGTGAAATTGTAAACATGTGGACATGGATTTTGAAAATTCTAGAGAGAATTTTAAAAGCTTCAACAGAATTTCAACAATTTTGAGAGGGATTTGAAAAGTTTCAATGGGAATGGGAAGAATTGGGACAAAAATTGGAAAATTTTTAAGGGACTTTGAAAAAATTTCAACTGGAATTTTAGCCATTTTTTGACGTGAAATTGTAAACATGTGGACATGGATTTTGAAAATTCTAGAGAGAATTTTAAAAGCTTCAACAGAATTTCAACAATTCTGAGAGGGATTTGAAAAGTTTCAATGGGAATGGGAATAACTGGGACAAAAATTGGAAAATTTTTCAGGGACTTTGAAAAAATTTCAACTGGAATTTTAGCCATTTTTTGACGTGAAATTGTAAACATGTGGACATGGATTTTGAAAATTCTAGAGAGAATTCTAAAAGCTTCAACAGAATTTCAACAATTCTG
>NW_028116996.1:0-30879 GCF_964273445.1 Streptopelia decaocto | reverse complement strand
CATGGAAACTTTTCAAATCCCTCTCAAAATTGTTGAAATTCTCTTGAAGCTTTTAAAATTCTCTCTAGAATTTTCAAAATCCATGGCCACATGTTTACAATTTCACGTCAAAAAATTGCTAAAATTCCAGTTGAAATTTTTTCAAAGTCCCTGAAAAATTTTCCAATTTTTGTCCCAATTCTTCCCATTCCCATTGAAACTTTTCAAATCCCTCTCAAAATTGTTGAAATTCTCTTGAAGCTTTTAAAATTCTCTCTAGAATTTTCAAAATCCATGGCCACATGTTTACAATTTCACGTCAAAAAATTGCTAAATTTCCAGTTGGAATTTTTTCAAAGTCCCTTAAAAATTTTCCAATTTTTGTCCCAATTCTTCCCATTCCCATTGAAACTTTTCAAATCCCTCTCAAAATTGTTGAAATTCTGTTGAAGCTTTTAAAATTCTCTCTAGAATTTTCAAAATCCATGTCCACATGTTTACAATTTCACGTAAAAAAATGGCTAAAATTCCAGTTGAAATTTTTTCAAAGTCCCTTAAAAATTTTCCAATTTTTGTCCCAATTCTTCCCATTCCCATTGAAACTTTTCAAATCCCTCTCAAAATTGTTGAAATTCTGTTGAAGCTTTTAAAATTCTCTCTAGAATTTTCAAAATCCATGGCCACATGTTTACAATTTCACGTAAAAAAAATGGCTAAAATTCCAGTTGAAATTTTTTCAAAGTCCCTTAAAAATTTTCCAATTTTTGTCCCAATTCTTCCCATTCCCATGGAAACTTTTCAAATCCCTCTCAAAATTGTTGAAATTCTCTTGAAGCTTTTAAAATTCTCTCTAGAATTTTCAAAATCCATGGCCACATGTTTACAATTTCACGTCAAAAAATTGCTAAAATTCCAGTTGAAATTTTTTCAAAGTCCCTTAAAAATTTTCCAATTTTTGTCCCAATTCTTCCCATTCCCATGGAAACTTTTCAAATCCCTCTCAAAATTGTTGAAATTCTCTTGAAGCTTTTAAAATTCTCTCTAGAATTTTCAAAATCCATGGCCACATGTTTACAATTTCACGTCAAAAAATTGCTAAAATTCCAGTTGAAATTTTTTCAAAGTCCCTTAAAAATTTTCCAATTTTTGTCCCAACTCTTCCCATTCCCATGGAAACTTTTCAAATCCCTCTCAAAATTGTTGAAATTCTCTTGAAGCTTTTAAAATTCTCTCTAGAATTTTCAAAATCCATGGCCACATGTTTACAATTTCACGTCAAAAAATTGCTAAAATTCCAGTTGAAATTTTTTCGAAGTCCCTGAAAAATTTTCCAATTTTTGTCCCAATTCTTCCCATTCCCATTGAAACTTTTCAAATCCCTCTCAAAATTGTTGAAATTCTGTTGAAGCTTTTAAAATTCTCTCTAGAATTTTCAAAATCCATGGCCACATGTTTACAATTTCACGTCAAAAAATTGCTAAAATTCCAGTTGAAATTTTTTCGAAGTCCCTGAAAAATTTTCCAATTTTTGTCCCAATTCTTCCCATTCCCATTGAAACTTTTCAAATCCCTTTCAAAATTGTTGAAATTCTCTTGAAGCTTTTAAAATTCTCTCTAGAATTTTCAAAATCCATGTCCACATGTTTACAATTTCACGTCAAAAAATTGCTAAAATTCCAGTTGAAATTTTTTCAAAGTCCCTTAAAAATTTTCCAATTTTTGTCCCAATTCTTCCCATTCCCATTGAAACTTTTCAAATCCCTCTCAAAATTGTTGAAATTCTGTTGAAGCTTTTAAAATTCTCTCTAGAATTTTCAAAATCCACTTCAACATGTTTACAATTTCACGTAAAAAATGGCTAAAATTCCAGTTGAAATTTTTTCAAAGTCCCTTAAAAATTTTCCAATTTTTGACCCAATTCTTCCCATTCCCATTGAAAATTTTCAAATCCCTCTCAAAATTGTTGAAATTCTCTTGAAGCTTTTAAAATTCTCTCTAGAATTTTCAAAATCCATGGCCACATGTTTACAATTTCACGTCAAAAAATGGCTAAAATTCCAGTTGAAATTTTTTCAAAGTCCCTTAAAAATTTTCCAATTTTTGTCCCAATTCTTCCCATTCCCATTGAAACTTTTCAAATCCCTCTCAAAATTGTTGAAATTCTGTTAAAGCTTCTAAAATTCTCTCTAGAATTTTCAAAATCCATGTCCACATGTTTACAATTTCACGTCAAAAAATTGCTAAAATTCCAGTTGAAATTTTTTCAAAGTCCCTTAAAAATTTTCCAATTTTTGTCCCAATTCTTCCCATTCCCATTGAAACTTTTCAAATCCCTCTCAAAATTGTTGAAATTCTGTTGAAGCTTTTAAAATTCTCTCTAGAATTTTCAAAATCCATGGCCACATGTTTACAATTTCACGTAAAAAAAATGGCTAAAATTCCAGTTGAAATTTTTTCAAAGTCCCTTAAAAATTTTCCAATTTTTGTCCCAATTCTTCCCATTCCCATGGAAACTTTTCAAATCCCTCTCAAAATTGTTGAAATTCTCTTGAAGCTTTTAAAATTCTCTCTAGAATTTTCAAAATCCATGGCCACATGTTTACAATTTCACGTCAAAAAATTGCTAAAATTCCAGTTGAAATTTTTTCAAAGTCCCTTAAAAATTTTCCAATTTTTGTCCCAACTCTTCCCATTCCCATGGAAACTTTTCAAATCCCTCTCAAAATTGTTGAAATTCTCTTGAAGCTTTTAAAATTCTCTCTAGAATTTTCAAAATCCATGGCCACATGTTTACAATTTCACGTCAAAAAATTGCTAAAATTCCAGTTGAAATTTTTTCGAAGTCCCTGAAAAATTTTCCAATTTTTGTCCCAATTCTTCCCATTCCCATTGAAACTTTTCAAATCCCTCTCAAAATTGTTGAAATTCTGTTGAAGCTTTTAAAATTCTCTCTAGAATTTTCAAAATCCATGGCCACATGTTTACAATTTCACGTCAAAAAATTGCTAAAATTCCAGTTGAAATTTTTTCGAAGTCCCTGAAAAATTTTCCAATTTTTGTCCCAATTCTTCCCATTCCCATTGAAACTTTTCAAATCCCTTTCAAAATTGTTGAAATTCTCTTGAAGCTTTTAAAATTCTCTCTAGAATTTTCAAAATCCATGTCCACATGTTTACAATTTCACGTCAAAAAATTGCTAAAATTCCAGTTGAAATTTTTTCAAAGTCCCTTAAAAATTTTCCAATTTTTGTCCCAATTCTTCCCATTCCCATTGAAACTTTTCAAATCCCTCTCAAAATTGTTGAAATTCTGTTGAAGCTTTTAAAATTCTCTCTAGAATTTTCAAAATCCACTTCAACATGTTTACAATTTCACGTAAAAAATGGCTAAAATTCCAGTTGAAATTTTTTCAAAGTCCCTTAAAAATTTTCCAATTTTTGACCCAATTCTTCCCATTCCCATTGAAAATTTTCAAATCCCTCTCAAAATTGTTGAAATTCTGTTGAAGCTTTTAAAATTCTCTCTAGAATTTTCAAAATCCATGGCCACATGTTTACAATTTCACGTCAAAAAATGGCTAAAATTCCAGTTGAAATTTTTTCAAAGTCCCTTAAAAATTTTCCAATTTTTGTCCCAACTCTTCCCATTCCCATTGAAACTTTTCAAATCCCTCTCACAATTGTTGAAATTCTGTTGAAGCTTTTAAAATTCTCTCTAGAATTTTCAAAATCCATGTCCACATGTTTACAATTTCACGTCAAAAAATTGCTAAAATTCCAGTTGAAATTTTTTCAAAGTCCCTTAAAAATTTTCCAATTTTTGTCCCAATTCTTCCCATTCCCATTGAAACTTTTCAAATCCCTCTCAAAATTGTTGAAATTCTCTTGAAGCTTTTAAAATTCTCTCTAGAATTTTCAAAATCCATGTCCACATGTTTACAATTTCACGTCAAAAAATGGCTAAAATTCCAGTTGAAATTTTTTCAAAGTCCCTTAAAAATTTTCCAATTTTTGTCCCAATTCTTCCCATTCCCATTGAAACTTTTCAAATCCCTCTCAAAATTGTTGAAATTCTCTTGAAGCTTTTAAAATTCTCTCTAGAATTTTCAAAATCCATGGCCACATGTTTACAATTTCACGTCAAAAAATGGCTAAAATTCCAGTTGAAATTTTTTCAAAGTCCCTTAAAAATTTTCCAATTTTTGTCCCAATTCTTCCCATTCCCATTGAAACTTTTCAAATCCCTCTCAAAATTGTTGAAATTCTCTTGAAGCTTTTAAAATTCTCTCTAGAATTTTCAAAATCCATGGCCACATGTTTACAATTTCACGTCAAAAAATTGCTAAAATTCCAGTTGAAATTTTTTCAAAGTCCCTTAAAAATTTTCCAATTTTTGTCCCAATTCTTCCCATTCCCATTGAAACTTTTCAAATCCCTCTCAAAAGTGTTGAAATTCTGTTGAAGCTTTTAAAATTCTCTCTAGAATTTTCAAAATCCATGTCCACATGTTCACAATTTCTCGTCAAAAAATGGCTAAAATTCCAGTTGAAATTTTTTCAAAGTCCCTTAAAAATTTTCCAATTTTTGTCCCAATTCTTCCCATTCCCATTGAAACTTTTCAAATCCCTCTCAAAATTGTTGAAATTCTGTTGAAGCTTTTAAAATTCTCTCTAGAATTTTCAAAATCCATGTCCACATGTTTACAATTTCACATAAAAAAATGGCTAAAATTCCAGTTGAAATTTTTTCAAAGTCCCTTAAAAATTTTCCAATTTTTGTCCCAATTCTTCCCATTCCCATTGAAACTTTTCAAATCCCTCTCAAAATTGTTGAAATTCTGTTGAAGCTTTTAAAATTCTCTCTAGAATTTTCAAAATCCACTTCAACATGTTTACAATTTCACGTCAAAAAATGGCTAAAATTCCAGTTGAAATTTTTTCAAAGTCCCTTAAAAATTTTCCAATTTTTGTCCCAATTCTTCCCATTCCCATTGAAACTTTTCAAATCCCTCTCAAAATTGTTGAAATTCTCTTGAAGCTTTTAAAATTCTCTCTAGAATTTTCAAAATCCATGTCCACATGTTTACAATTTCACGTCAAAAAATTGCTAAAATTCCAGTTGAAATTTTTTCAAAGTCCCTGAAAAATTTTCCAATTTTTGTCCCAATTCTTCCCATTCCCATTGAAACTTTTCAAATCCCTCTCAAAATTGTTGAAATTCTGTTGAAGCTTTTAAAATTCTCTCTAGAATTTTCAAAATCCATGTCCACATGTTTACAATTTCACATAAAAAAATGGCTAAAATTCCAGTTGAAATTTTTTCAAAGTCCCTTAAAAATTTTCCAATTTTTGTCCCAATTCTTCCCATTCCCATTGAAACTTTTCAAATCCCTCTCAAAATTGTTGAATTTCTCTTGAAGCTTTTAAAATTCTCTCTAGAATTTTCAAAATCCATGGCCACATGTTTACAATTTCACGTCAAAAAATTGCTAAAATTCCAGTTGAAATTTTTTTAAAGTCCCTTAAAAATTTTCCAATTTTTGTCCCAATTCTTCCCATTCCCATTGAAACTTTTCAAATCCCTCTCAAAATTGTTGAAATTCTCTTGAAGCTTTTAAAATTCTCTCTAGAATTTTCAAAATCCATGGCCACATGTTTACAATTTCACGTCAAAAAATTGCTAAATTTCCAGTTGGAATTTTTTCAAAGTCCCTTAAAAATTTTCCAATTTTTGTCCCAATTCTTCCCATTCCCATTGAAACTTTTCAAATCCCTCTCAAAATTGTTGAAATTCTGTTGAAGCTTTTAAAATTCTCTCTAGAATTTTCAAAATCCATGTCCACATGTTTACAATTTCACATAAAAAAATGGCTAAAATTCCAGTTGAAATTTTTTCAAAGTCCCTTAAAAATTTTCCAATTTTTGTCCCAATTCTTCCCATTCCCATTGAAACTTTTCAAATCCCTCTCAAAATTGTTGAAATTCTGTTGAAGCTTTTAAAATTCTCTCTAGAATTTTCAAAATCCATGTCCACATGTTTACAATTTCACGTCAAAAAATGGCTAAAATTCCAGTTGAAATTTTTTCAAAGTCCCTTAAAAATTTTCCAATTTTTGTCCCAATTCTTCCCATTCCCATTGAAACTTTTCAAATCCCTCTCAAAATTGTTGAAATTCTCTTGAAGCTTTTAAAATTCTCTCTAGAATTTTCAAAATCCATGGCCACATGTTTACAATTTCACGTCAAAAAATGGCTAAAATTCCAGTTGAAATTTTTTCAAAGTCCCTTAAAAATTTTCCAATTTTTGTCCCAATTCTTCCCATTCCCATTGAAACTTTTCAAATCCCTCTCAAAATTGTTGAAATTCTGTTGAAGCTTTTAAAATTCTCTCTAGAATTTTCAAAATCCGTGGCCACATGTTTACAATTTCACGTAAAAAAATTGCTAAAATTCCAGTTGAAATTTTTTCAAAGTCCCTTAAAAATGTTCCAATTTTTGTCCCAACTCTTCCCATTCCCATTGAAACTTTTCAAATCCCTCTCACAATTGTTGAAATTCTGTTGAAGCTTTTAAAATTCTCTCTAGAATTTTCAAAATCCATGTCCACATGTTTACAATTTCACGTCAAAAAATTGCTAAAATTCCAGTTGAAATTTTTTCAAAGTCCCTTAAAAATTTTCCAATTTTTGTCCCAATTCTTCCCATTCCCATTGAAACTTTTCAAATCCCTCTCAAAATTGTTGAAATTCTCTTGAAGCTTTTAAAATTCTCTCTAGAATTTTCAAAATCCATGTCCACATGTTTACAATTTCACGTCAAAAAATGGCTAAAATTCCAGTTGAAATTTTTTCAAAGTCCCTTAAAAATTTTCCAATTTTTGTCCCAATTCTTCCCATTCCCATTGAAACTTTTCAAATCCCTCTCAAAATTGTTGAAATTCTCTTGAAGCTTTTAAAATTCTCTCTAGAATTTTCAAAATCCATGGCCACATGTTTACAATTTCACGTCAAAAAATGGCTAAAATTCCAGTTGAAATTTTTTCAAAGTCCCTTAAAAATTTTCCAATTTTTGTCCCAATTCTTCCCATTCCCATTGAAACTTTTCAAATCCCTCTCAAAATTGTTGAAATTCTCTTGAAGCTTTTAAAATTCTCTCTAGAATTTTCAAAATCCATGGCCACATGTTTACAATTTCACGTCAAAAAATTGCTAAAATTCCAGTTGAAATTTTTTCAAAGTCCCTTAAAAATTTTCCAATTTTTGTCCCAATTCTTCCCATTCCCATTGAAACTTTTCAAATCCCTCTCAAAAGTGTTGAAATTCTGTTGAAGCTTTTAAAATTCTCTCTAGAATTTTCAAAATCCATGTCCACATGTTCACAATTTCTCGTCAAAAAATGGCTAAAATTCCAGTTGAAATTTTTTCAAAGTCCCTTAAAAATTTTCCAATTTTTGTCCCAATTCTTCCCATTCCCATTGAAACTTTTCAAATCCCTCTCAAAATTGTTGAAATTCTGTTGAAGCTTTTAAAATTCTCTCTAGAATTTTCAAAATCCATGTCCACATGTTTACAATTTCACATAAAAAAATGGCTAAAATTCCAGTTGAAATTTTTTCAAAGTCCCTTAAAAATTTTCCAATTTTTGTCCCAATTCTTCCCATTCCCATTGAAACTTTTCAAATCCCTCTCAAAATTGTTGAAATTCTGTTGAAGCTTTTAAAATTCTCTCTAGAATTTTCAAAATCCACTTCAACATGTTTACAATTTCACGTCAAAAAATGGCTAAAATTCCAGTTGAAATTTTTTCAAAGTCCCTTAAAAATTTTCCAATTTTTGTCCCAATTCTTCCCATTCCCATTGAAACTTTTCAAATCCCTCTCAAAATTGTTGAAATTCTCTTGAAGCTTTTAAAATTCTCTCTAGAATTTTCAAAATCCATGTCCACATGTTTACAATTTCACGTCAAAAAATTGCTAAAATTCCAGTTGAAATTTTTTCAAAGTCCCTGAAAAATTTTCCAATTTTTGTCCCAATTCTTCCCATTCCCATTGAAACTTTTCAAATCCCTCTCAAAATTGTTGAAATTCTGTTGAAGCTTTTAAAATTCTCTCTAGAATTTTCAAAATCCATGTCCACATGTTTACAATTTCACATAAAAAAATGGCTAAAATTCCAGTTGAAATTTTTTCAAAGTCCCTTAAAAATTTTCCAATTTTTGTCCCAATTCTTCCCATTCCCATTGAAACTTTTCAAATCCCTCTCAAAATTGTTGAATTTCTCTTGAAGCTTTTAAAATTCTCTCTAGAATTTTCAAAATCCATGGCCACATGTTTACAATTTCACGTCAAAAAATTGCTAAAATTCCAGTTGAAATTTTTTTAAAGTCCCTTAAAAATTTTCCAATTTTTGTCCCAATTCTTCCCATTCCCATTGAAACTTTTCAAATCCCTCTCAAAATTGTTGAAATTCTGTTGAAGCTTTTAAAATTCTCTCTAGAATTTTCAAAATCCATGGCCACATGTTTACAATTTCACGTGAAAAAATTGCTAAAATTCCAGTTGAAATTTTTTCAAAGTCCCTTAAAAATTTTCCAATTTTTGTCCCAATTCTTCCCATTCCCATTGAAACTTTTCAAATCCCTCTCAAAATTGTTGAAATTCTCTTGAAGCTTTTAAAATTCTCTCTAGAATTTTCAAAATCCATGGCCACATGTTTACAATTTCACGTCAAAAAATGGCTAAAATTCCAGTTGAAATTTTTTCAAAGTCCCTTAAAAATTTTCCAATTTTTGTCCCAATTCTTCCCATTCCCATTGAAACTTTTCAAATCCCTCTCAAAATTGTTGAAATTCTGTTGAAGCTTTTAAAATTCTCTCTAGAATTTTCAAAATCCATGGCCACATGTTTACAATTTCACGTGAAAAAATTGCTAAAATTCCAGTTGAAATTTTTTCAAAGTCCCTTAAAAATTTTCCAATTTTTGTCCCAATTCTTCCCATTCCCATTGAAACTTTTCAAATCCCTCTCAAAATTGTTGAAATTCTGTTGAAGCTTTTAAAATTCTCTCTAGAATTTTCAAAATCCATGTCCACATGTTCACAATTTCACGTAAAAAAATGGCTAAAATTCCAGTTGAAATTTTTTCAAAGTCCCTTAAAAATTTTCCAATTTTTGTCCCAATTCTTCCCATTCCCATTGAAACTTTTCAAATCCCTCTCAAAATTGTTGAAATTCTCTTGAAGCTTTTAAAATTCTCTCTAGAATTTTCAAAATCCATGGCCACATGTTTACAATTACACATAAAAAAATGGCTAAAATTCCAGTTGAAATTTTTTCAAAGTCCCTTAAAAATTTTCCAATTTTTGTCCCAATTCTTCCCATTCCCATTGAAACTTTTCAAATCCCTCTCAAAATTGTTGAAATTCTCTTGAAGCTTTTAAAATTCTCTCTAGAATTTTCAAAATCCGTGGCCACATGTTTACAATTTCACATAAAAAAATTGCTAAAATTCCAGTTGAAATTTTTTCAAAGTCCCTTAAAAATTTTCCAATTTTTGTCCCAATTCTTCCCATTCCCATTGAAACTTTTCAAATCCCTCTCAAAAGTGTTGAAATTCTCTTGAAGCTTTTAAAATTCTCTCTAGAATTTTCAAAATCCATGGCCACATGTTTACAATTTCACGTCAAAAAATTGCTAAAATTCCAGTTGGAATTTTTTCAAAGTCCCTTAAAAATTTTCCAATTTTTGTCCCAATTCTTCCCATTCCCATTGAAACTTTTCAAATCCCTCTCAAAATTGTTGAAATTCTCTTGAAGCTTTTAAAATTCTCTCTAGAATTTTCAAAATCCATGGCCACATGTTTACAATTTCACGTCAAAAAATGGCTAAAATTCCAGTTGAAATTTTTTCAAAGTCCCTGAAAAATTTTCCAATTTTTGTCCCAATTCTTCCCATTCCCATTGAAACTTTTCAAATCCCTCTCAAAATTGTTGAAATTCTCTTGAAGCTTTTAAAATTCTCTCTAGAATTTTCAAAATCCATGTCCACATGTTCACAATTTCACGTCAAAAAATGGCTAAAATTCCAGTTGAAATTTTTTCGAAGTCCCTTAAAAATTTTCCAATTTTTGTCCCAATTCTTCCCATTCCCATTGAAACTTTTCAAATCCCTCTCAAAATTGTTGAAATTCTCTTGAAGCTTTTAAAATTCTCTCTAGAATTTTCAAAATCCATGGCCACATGTTTACAATTTCACGTCAAAAAATGGCTAAAATTCCAGTTGAAATTTTTTCAAAGTCCCTTAAAAATTTTCCAATTTTTGTCCCAATTCTTCCCATTCCCATTGAAACTTTTCAAATCCCTCTCAAAAGTGTTGAAATTCTGTTGAAGCTTTTAAAATTCTCTCTAGAATTTTCAAAATCCATGTCCACATGTTTACAATTTCACGTCAAAAAATTGCTAAAATTCCAGTTGAAATTTTTTCAAAGTCCCTTAAAAATTTTCCAATTTTTGTCCCAATTCTTCCCATTCCCATTGAAACTTTTCAAATCCCTCTCAAAATTGTTGCAATTCTGTTAAAGCTTTTAAAATTCTCTCTAGAATTTTCAAAATCCGTGGCCACATGTTTACAATTTCACATAAAAAAATGGCTAAAATTCCAGTTGAAATTTTTTCAAAGTCCCTTAAAAATTTTCCAATTTTTGTCCCAATTCTTCCCATTCCCATTGAAACTTTTCAAATCCCTCTCAAAATTGTTGAAATTCTGTTGAAGCTTTTAAAATTCTCTCTAGAATTTTCAAAATCCGTGGCCATATGTTTACAATTTCACGTCAAAAAATTGCTAAAATTCCAGTTGGAATTTTTTCAAAGTCCCTTAAAAATTTTCCAATTTTTGTCCCAATTCTTCCCATTCCCATTGAAACTTTTCAAATCCCTCTCAAAATTGTTGAAATTCTGTTGAAGCTTTTAAAATTCTCTCTAGAATTTTCAAAATCCATGGCCACATGTTTACAATTTCACATAAAAAAATTGCTAAAATTCCAGTTGAAATTTTTTCAAAGTCCCTTAAAAATTTTCCAATTTTTGTCCCAATTCTTCCCATTCCCATTGAAACTTTTCAAATCCCTCTCAAAATTGTTGAAATTCTCTTGAAGCTTTTAAAATTCTCTCTAGAATTTTCAAAATCCATGTCCACATGTTCACAATTTCACGTCAAAAAATGGCTAAAATTCCAGTTGAAATTTTTTCAAAGTCCCTTAAAAATTTTCCAATTTTTGTCCCAATTCTTCCCATTCCCATTGAAACTTTTCAAATCCTTCTCAAAATTGTTGAAATTCTCTTGAAGCTTTTAAAATTCTCTCTAGAATTTTCAAAATCCATGTCCACATGTTTACAATTTCACATAAAAAAATGGCTAAAATTCCAGTTGAAATTTTTTCAAAGTCCCTTAAAAATTTTCCAATTTTTGTCCCAATTCTTCCCATTCCCATTGAAACTTTTCAAATCCCTCTCAAAATTGTTGAAATTCTGTTGAAGCTTTTAAAATTCTCTCTAGAATTTTCAAAATCCATGGCCACATGTTTACAATTTCACGTCAAAAAATTGCTAAAATTCCAGTTGAAATTTTTTCAAAGTCCCTTAAAAATTTTCCAATTTTTGTCCCAATTCTTCCCATTCCCATTGAAACTTTTCAAATCCCTCTCAAAATTGTTGAAATTCTCTTGAAGCTTTTAAAATTCTCTCTAGAATTTTCAAAATCCATGTCCACATGTTTACAATTTCACGTCAAAAAATTGCTAAAATTCCAGTTGAAATTTTTTCAAAGTCCCTTAAAAATTTTCCAATTTTTGTCCCAATTCTTCCCATTCCCATTGAAACTTTTCAAATCCCTCTCAAAATTGTTGAAATTCTCTTGAAGCTTTTAAAATTCTCTCTAGAATTTTCAAAATCCATGTCCACATGTTCACAATTTCACGTCAAAAAATGGCTAAAATTCCAGTTGAAATTTTTTCGAAGTCCCTTAAAAATTTTCCAATTTTTGTCCCAATTCTTCCCATTCCCATTGAAACTTTTCAAATCCCTCTCAAAATTGTTGAAATTCTCTTGAAGCTTTTAAAATTCTCTCTAGAATTTTCAAAATCCATGGCCACATGTTTACAATTTCACGTCAAAAAATGGCTAAAATTCCAGTTGAAATTTTTTCAAAGTCCCTTAAAAATTTTCCAATTTTTGTCCCAATTCTTCCCATTCCCATTGAAACTTTTCAAATCCCTCTCAAAAGTGTTGAAATTCTGTTGAAGCTTTTAAAATTCTCTCTAGAATTTTCAAAATCCATGGCCACATGTTTACAATTTCACGTCAAAAAATTGCTAAAATTCCAGTTGAAATTTTTTCAAAGTCCCTTAAAAATTTTCCAATTTTTGTCCCAATTCTTCCCATTCCCATTGAAACTTTTCAAATCCCTCTCAAAATTGTTGCAATTCTGTTAAAGCTTTTAAAATTCTCTCTAGAATTTTCAAAATCCGTGGCCACATGTTTACAATTTCACATAAAAAAATGGCTAAAATTCCAGTTGAAATTTTTTCAAAGTCCCTTAAAAATTTTCCAATTTTTGTCCCAATTCTTCCCATTCCCATTGAAACTTTTCAAATCCCTCTCAAAATTGTTGAAATTCTGTTGAAGCTTTTAAAATTCTCTCTAGAATTTTCAAAATCCGTGGCCATATGTTTACAATTTCACGTCAAAAAATTGCTAAAATTCCAGTTGGAATTTTTTCAAAGTCCCTTAAAAATTTTCCAATTTTTGTCCCAATTCTTCCCATTCCCATTGAAACTTTTCAAATCCCTCTCAAAATTGTTGAAATTCTGTTGAAGCTTTTAAAATTCTCTCTAGAATTTTCAAAATCCATGGCCACATGTTTACAATTTCACATAAAAAAATTGCTAAAATTCCAGTTGAAATTTTTTCAAAGTCCCTTAAAAATTTTCCAATTTTTGTCCCAATTCTTCCCATTCCCATTGAAACTTTTCAAATCCCTCTCAAAATTGTTGAAATTCTCTTGAAGCTTTTAAAATTCTCTCTAGAATTTTCAAAATCCATGTCCACATGTTTACAATTTCACGTCAAAAAATGGCTAAAATTCCAGTTGAAATTTTTTCAAAGTCCCTTAAAAATTTTCCAATTTTTGTCCCAATTCTTCCCATTCCCATTGAAACTTTTCAAATCCCTCTCAAAATTGTTGAAATTCTCTTGAAGCTTTTAAAATTCTCTCTAGAATTTTCAAAATCCATGTCCACATGTTCACAATTTCACGTCAAAAAATGGCTAAAATTCCAGTTGAAATTTTTTCGAAGTCCCTTAAAAATTTTCCAATTTTTGTCCCAATTCTTCCCATTCCCATTGAAACTTTTCAAATCCCTCTCAAAATTGTTGAAATTCTCTTGAAGCTTTTAAAATTCTCTCTAGAATTTTCAAAATCCATGGCCACATGTTTACAATTTCACGTCAAAAAATGGCTAAAATTCCAGTTGAAATTTTTTCAAAGTCCCTTAAAAATTTTCCAATTTTTGTCCCAATTCTTCCCATTCCCATTGAAACTTTTCAAATCCCTCTCAAAAGTGTTGAAATTCTGTTGAAGCTTTTAAAATTCTCTCTAGAATTTTCAAAATCCATGTCCACATGTTTACAATTTCACGTCAAAAAATTGCTAAAATTCCAGTTGAAATTTTTTCAAAGTCCCTTAAAAATTTTCCAATTTTTGTCCCAATTCTTCCCATTCCCATTGAAACTTTTCAAATCCCTCTCAAAATTGTTGCAATTCTGTTAAAGCTTTTAAAATTCTCTCTAGAATTTTCAAAATCCGTGGCCACATGTTTACAATTTCACATAAAAAAATGGCTAAAATTCCAGTTGAAATTTTTTCAAAGTCCCTTAAAAATTTTCCAATTTTTGTCCCAATTCTTCCCATTCCCATTGAAACTTTTCAAATCCCTCTCAAAATTGTTGAAATTCTGTTGAAGCTTTTAAAATTCTCTCTAGAATTTTCAAAATCCGTGGCCATATGTTTACAATTTCACGTCAAAAAATTGCTAAAATTCCAGTTGGAATTTTTTCAAAGTCCCTTAAAAATTTTCCAATTTTTGTCCCAATTCTTCCCATTCCCATTGAAACTTTTCAAATCCCTCTCAAAATTGTTGAAATTCTGTTGAAGCTTTTAAAATTCTCTCTAGAATTTTCAAAATCCATGGCCACATGTTTACAATTTCACATAAAAAAATTGCTAAAATTCCAGTTGAAATTTTTTCAAAGTCCCTTAAAAATTTTCCAATTTTTGTCCCAATTCTTCCCATTCCCATTGAAACTTTTCAAATCCCTCTCAAAATTGTTGAAATTCTCTTGAAGCTTTTAAAATTCTCTCTAGAATTTTCAAAATCCATGTCCACATGTTCACAATTTCACGTCAAAAAATGGCTAAAATTCCAGTTGAAATTTTTTCAAAGTCCCTTAAAAATTTTCCAATTTTTGTCCCAATTCTTCCCATTCCCATTGAAACTTTTCAAATCCTTCTCAAAATTGTTGAAATTCTCTTGAAGCTTTTAAAATTCTCTCTAGAATTTTCAAAATCCATGTCCACATGTTTACAATTTCACATAAAAAAATGGCTAAAATTCCAGTTGAAATTTTTTCAAAGTCCCTTAAAAATTTTCCAATTTTTGTCCCAATTCTTCCCATTCCCATTGAAACTTTTCAAATCCCTCTCAAAATTGTTGAAATTCTGTTGAAGCTTTTAAAATTCTCTCTAGAATTTTCAAAATCCATGGCCACATGTTTACAATTTCACGTCAAAAAATTGCTAAAATTCCAGTTGAAATTTTTTCAAAGTCCCTTAAAAATTTTCCAATTTTTGTCCCAATTCTTCCCATTCCCATTGAAACTTTTCAAATCCCTCTCAAAATTGTTGAAATTCTCTTGAAGCTTTTAAAATTCTCTCTAGAATTTTCAAAATCCATGTCCACATGTTTACAATTTCACGTCAAAAAATTGCTAAAATTCCAGTTGAAATTTTTTCAAAGTCCCTTAAAAATTTTCCAATTTTTGTCCCAATTCTTCCCATTCCCATTGAAACTTTTCAAATCCCTCTCAAAATTGTTGAAATTCTCTTGAAGCTTTTAAAATTCTCTCTAGAATTTTCAAAATCCATGGCCACATGTTTACAATTTCACGTCAAAAAATGGCTAAAATTCCAGTTGAAATTTTTTCAAAGTCCCTTAAAAATTTTCCAATTTTTGTCCCAATTCTTCCCATTCCCATTGAAACTTTTCAAATCCCTCTCAAAATTGTTGAAATTCTGTTGAAGCTTTTAAAATTCTCTCTAGAATTTTCAAAATCCATGGCCACATGTTTACAATTTCACGTCAAAAAATTGCTAAAATTCCAGTTGAAATTTTTTCAAAGTCCCTTAAAAATTTTCCAATTTTTGTCCCAACTCTTCCCATTCCCATTGAAACTTTTCAAATCCCTCTCAAAATTGTTGAAATTCTCTTGAAGCTTTTAAAATTCTCTCTAGAATTTTCAAAATCCATGGCCACATGTTTACAATTTCACGTCAAAAAATGGCTAAAATTCCAGTTGAAATTTTTCAAAGTCCCTTAAAAATTTTCCAATTTTTGTCCCAATTCTTCCCATTCCCATTGAAACTTTTCAAATCCCTCTCAAAATTGTTGAAATTCTCTTGAAGCTTTTAAAATTCTCTCTAGAATTTTCAAAATCCATGGCCACATGTTCACAATTTCACGTCAAAAAATGGCTAAAATTCCAGTTGAAATTTTTTCAAAGTCCCTTAAAAATTTTCCAATTTTTGTCCCAATTCTTCCCATTCCCATTGAAACTTTTCAAATCCCTCTCAAAATTGTTGAAATTCTCTTGAAGCTTTTAAAATTCTCTCTAGAATTTTCAAAATCCATGGCCACATGTTTACAATTTCACGTCAAAAAATGGCTAAAATTCCAGTTGAAATTTTTTCAAAGTCCCTTAAAAATTTTCCAATTTTTGTCCCAATTCTTCCCATTCCCATTGAAACTTTTCAAATCCCTCTCAAAATTGTTGAAATTCTCTTGAAGCTTTTAAAATTCTCTCTAGAATTTTCAAAATCCGTGGCCACATGTTTACAATTTCACGTCAAAAAATTGCTAAAATTCCAGTTGGAATTTTTTCAAAGTCCCTTAAAAATTTTCCAATTTTTGTCCCAATTCTTCCCATTCCCATTGAAACTTTTCAAATCCCTCTCAAAATTGTTGAAATTCTCTTGAAGCTTTTAAAATTCTCTCTAGAATTTTCAAAATCCATGGCCACATGTTTACAATTTCACATAAAAAAATTGCTAAAATTCCAGTTGAAATTTTTTCAAAGTCCCTTAAAAATTTTCCAATTTTTGTCCCAATTCTTCCCATTCCCATTGAAACTTTTCAAATCCCTCTCAAAATTGTTGAAATTCTCTTGAAGCTTTTAAAATTCTCTCTAGAATTTTCAAAATCCATGTCCACATGTTCACAATTTCACGTCAAAAAATTGCTAAAATTCCAGTTGAAATTTTTTCAAAGTCCCTTAAAAATTTTCCAATTTTTGTCCCAATTCTTCCCATTCCCATTGAAACTTTTCAAATCCCTCTCCAAATTGTTGAAATTCTCTTGAAGCTTTTAAAATTCTCTCTAGAATTTTCAAAATCCATGTCCACATGTTTACAATTTCACGTCAAAAAATGGCTAAAATTCCAGTTGAAATTTTTTCAAAGTCCCTTAAAAATTTTCCAATTTTTGTCCCAATTCTTCCCATTCCCATTGAAACTTTTCAAATCCCTCTCAAAATTGTTGAAATTCTCTTGAAGCTTTTAAAATTCTCTCTAGAATTTTCAAAATCCATGGCCACATGTTTACAATTTCACGTCAAAAAATGGCTAAAATTCCAGTTGAAATTTTTTCAAAGTCCCTTAAAAATTTTCCAATTTTTGTCCCAATTCTTCCCATTCCCATTGAAACTTTTCAAATCCCTCTCAAAAGTGTTGAAATTCTCTTGAAGCTTTTAAAATTCTCTCTAGAATTTTCAAAATCCATGTCCACATGTTTACAATTTCACGTCAAAAAATTGCTAAAATTCCAGTTGAAATTTTTTCAAAGTCCCTTAAAAATTTTCCAATTTTTGTCCCAATTCTTCCCATTCCCATTGAAACTTTTCAAATCCCTCTCAAAATTGTTGCAATTCTGTTAAAGCTTTTAAAATTCTCTCTAGAATTTTCAAAATCCGTGGCCACATGTTTACAATTTCACATAAAAAAATGGCTAAAATTCCAGTTGAAATTTTTTCAAAGTCCCTTAAAAATTTTCCAATTTTTGTCCCAATTCTTCCCATTCCCATTGAAACTTTTCAAATCCCTCTCAAAATTGTTGAAATTCTCTTGAAGCTTTTAAAATTCTCTCTAGAATTTTCAAAATCCATGGCCACATGTTTACAATTTCACATCAAAAAATGGCTAAAATTCCAGTTGAAATTTTTTCAAAGTCCCTTAAAAATTTTCCAATTTTTGTCCCAATTCTTCCCATTCCCATTGAAACTTTTCAAATCCCTCTCAAAATTGTTGAAATTCTGTTGAAGCTTTTAAAATTCTCTCTAGAATTTTCAAAATCCGTGGCCACATGTTTACAATTTCACGTCAAAAAATTGCTAAAATTCCAGTTGAAATTTTTTCAAAGTCCCTTAAAAATTTTCCAATTTTTGTCCCAATTCTTCCCATTCCCATTGAAACTTTTCAAATCCCTCTCAAAATTGTTGAAATTCTGTTGAAGCTTTTAAAATTCTCTCTAGAATTTTCAAAATCCATGGCCACATGTTTACAATTTCACGTCAAAAAATGGCTAAAATTCCAGTTGAAATTTTTTCAAAGTCCCTTAAAAATTTTCCAATTTTTGTCCCAATTCTTCCCATTCCCATTGAAGCTTTTCAAATCCCTCTCAAAATTGTTGAAATTCTGTTGAAGCTTTTAAAATTCTCTCTAGAATTTTCAAAATCCATGGCCACATGTTTACAATTTCACGTCAAAAAATGGCTAAAATTCCAGTTGAAATTTTTTCAAAGTCCCTTAAAAATTTTCCAATTTTTGTCCCAATTCTTCCCATTCCCATTGAAACTTTTCAAATCCCTCTCAAAATTGTTGAAATTCTCTTGAAGCTTTTAAAATTCTCTCTAGAATTTTCAAAATCCATGTCCACATGTTCACAATTTCACGTCAAAAAATTGCTAAAATTCCAGTTGAAATTTTTTCAAAGTCCCTGAAAAATTTTCCAATTTTTGTCCCAATTCTTCCCATTCCCATTGAAACTTTTCAAATCCCTCTCAAAATTGTTGAAATTCTGTTGAAGCTTTTAAAATTCTCTCTAGAATTTTCAAAATCCATGGCCACATGTTTACAATTACACATAAAAAAATGGCTAAAATTCCAGTTGAAATTTTTTCAAAGTCCCTTAAAAATTTTCCAGTTTTTGTCCCAATTCTTCCCATTCCCATTGAAACTTTTCAAATCCCTCTCAAAATTGTTGAAATTCTCTTGAAGCTTTTAAAATTCTCTCTAGAATTTTCAAAATCCGTGGCCACATGTTTACAATTTCACATAAAAAAATGGCTAAAATTCCAGTTGAAATTTTTTCAAAGTCCCTTAAAAATTTTCCAATTTTTGTCCCAATTCTTCCCATTCCCATTGAAACTTTTCAAATCCCTCTCAAAAGTGTTGAAATTCTCTTGAAGCTTTTAAAATTCTCTCTAGAATTTTCAAAATCCATGGCCACATGTTTACAATTTCACGTCAAAAAATTGCTAAAATTCCAGTTGGAATTTTTTCAAAGTCCCTTAAAAATTTTCCAATTTTTGTCCCAATTCTTCCCATTCCCATGGAAACTTTTCAAATCCCTCTCAAAATTGTTGAAATTCTCTTGAAGCTTTTAAAATTCTCTCTAGAATTTTCAAAATCCATGTCCACATGTTCACAATTTCACGTCAAAAAATTGCTAAAATTCCAGTTGAAATTTTTTCAAAGTCCCTGAAAAATTTTCCAATTTTTGTCCCAATTCTTCCCATTCCCATTGAAACTTTTCAAATCCCTCTCAAAATTGTTGAAATTCTGTTGAAGCTTTTAAAATTCTCTCTAGAATTTTCAAAATCCATGGCCACATGTTTACAATTACACATAAAAAAATGGCTAAAATTCCAGTTGAAATTTTTTCAAAGTCCCTTAAAAATTTTCCAATTTTTGTCCCAATTCTTCCCATTCCCATTGAAACTTTTCAAATCCCTCTCAAAATTGTTGAAATTCTCTTGAAGCTTTTAAAATTCTCTCTAGAATTTTCAAAATCCGTGGCCACATGTTTACAATTTCACATAAAAAAATTGCTAAAATTCCAGTTGAAATTTTTTCAAAGTCCCTTAAAAATTTTCCAATTTTTGTCCCAATTCTTCCCATTCTTATTGAAACTTTTCAAATCCCTCTCAAAAGTGTTGAAATTCTCTTGAAGCTTTTAAAATTCTCTCTAGAATTTTCAAAATCCATGGCCACATGTTTACAATGTCACGTAACAAAATTGCTAAAATTCCAGTTGGAATTTTTTCAAAGTCCCTTAAAAATTTTCCAATTTTTGTCCCAATTCTTCCCATTCCCATTGAAACTTTTCAAATCCCTCTCAAAATTGTTGAAATTCTGTTGAAGCTTTTAAAATTCTCTCTAGAATTTTCAAAATCCATGGCCACATGTTTACAATTTCACGTCAAAAAATTGCTAAAATTCCAGTTGAAATTTTTTCAAAGTCCCTTAAAAATTTTCCAATTTTTGTCCCAATTCTTCCCATTCCCATTGAAACTTTTCAAATCCCTCTCAAAATTGTTGAAATTCTCTTGAAGCTTTTAAAATTCTCTCTAGAATTTTCAAAATCCATGTCCAGATGTTCACAATTTCACGTCAAAAAATGGCTAAAATTCCAGTTGAAATTTTTTCAAAGTCCCTTAAAAATTTTCCAATTTTTGTCCCAATTCTTCCCATTCCCATTGAAACTTTTCAAATCCCTCTCAAAATTGTTGAAATTCTCTTGAAGCTTTTAAAATTCTCTCTAGAATTTTCAAAATCCATGGCCACATGTTTACAATTTCACGTCAAAAAATTGCTAAAATTCCAGTTGAAATTTTTTCAAAGTCCCTTAAAAATTTTCCAATTTTTGTCCCAATTCTTCCCATTCCCATTGAAACTTTTCAAATCCCTCTCAAAATTGTTGAAATTCTCTTGAATCTTTTAAAATTCTCTCTAGAATTTTCAAAATCCATGTCCACATGTTTACAATTTCACGTCAAAAAATTGCTAAAATTCCAGTTGAAATTTTTTCAAAGTCCCTTAAAAATTTTCCAATTTTTGTCCCAATTCTTCCCATTCCCATTGAAACTTTTCAAATCCCTCTCAAAATTGTTGAAATTCTCTTGAAGCTTTTAAAATTCTCTCTAGAATTTTCAAAATCCATGGCCACATGTTTACAATTTCACGTCAAAAAATTGCTAAAATTCCAGTTGAAATTTTTTCAAAGTCCCTTCAAAATTTTCCAATTTTTGTCCCAATTCTTCCCATTCCCATTGAAACTTTTCAAATCCCTCTCAAAATTGTTGAAATTCTCTTCAAGCTTTTAAAATTCTCTCTAGAATTTTCAAAATCCATGTCCACATGTTCACAATTTCACGTCAAAAAATGGCTAAAATTCCAGTTGAAATTTTTTCAAAGTCCCTTAAAAATTTTCCAATTTTTGTCCCAATTCTTCCCATTCCCATTGAAACTTTTCAAATCCCTCCCCAAATTGTTGAAATTCTCTTGAAGCTTTTAAAATTCTCTCTAGAATTTTCAAAATCCATGTCCACATGTTTACAATTTCACGTCAAAAAATGGCTAAAATTCCAGTTGAAATTTTTTCAAAGTCCCTTAAAAATTTTCCAATTTTTGTCCCAATTCTTCCCATTCCCATTGAAACTTTTCAAATCCCTCTCAAAATTGTTGAAATTCTCTTGAAGCTTTTAAAATTCTCTCTAGAATTTTCAAAATCCATGTCCACATGTTTACAATTTCACGTCAAAAAATGGCTAAAATTCCAGTTGAAATTTTTTCAAAGTCCCTTAAAAATTTTCCAATTTTTGTCCCAATTCTTCCCATTCCCATTGAAACTTTTCAAATCCCTCTCAAAAGTGTTGAAATTCTCTTGAAGTTTTTAAAATTCTCTCTAGAATTTTCAAAATCCATGTCCACATGTTTACAATTTCACGTCAAAAAATTGCTAAAATTCCAGTTGAAATTTTTTCAAAGTCCCTTAAAAATTTTCCAATTTTTGTCCCAATTCTTCCCATTCCCATTGAAACTTTTCAAATCCCTCTCAAAATTGTTGCAATTCTCTTGAAGCTTTTAAAATTCTCTCTAGAATTTTCAAAATCCGTGCCCACATGTTTACAATTTCACATAAAAAAATTGCTAAAATTCCAGTTGAAATTTTTTCAAAGTCCCTTAAAAATTTTCCAATTTTTGTCCCAATTCTTCCCATTCCCATTGAAACTTTTCAAATCCCTCTCAAAATTGTTGAAATTCTCTTGAAGCTTTTAAAATTCTCTCTAGAATTTTCAAAATCCATGGCCACATGTTTACAATTTCACGTCAAAAAATTGCTAAAATTCCAGTTGGAATTTTTTCAAAGTCCCTTAAAAATTTTCCAATTTTTGTCCCAATTCTTCCCATTCCCATTGAAACTTTTCAAATCCCTCTCAAAATTGTTGAAATTCTCTTGAAGCTTTTAAAATTCTCTCTAGAATTTTCAAAATCCGTGGCCACATGTTTACAATTTCACATAAAAAAATTGCTAAAATTCCAGTTGGAATTTTTTCAAAGTCCCTTAAAAATTTTCCAATTTTTGTCCCAATTCTTCCCATTCCCATTGAAACTTTTCAAATCCCTCTCAAAATTGTTGAAATTCTCTTGAAGCTTTTAAAATTCTCTCTAGAATTTTCAAAATCCATGGCCACATGTTTACAATTTCACATAAAAAAATTGCTAAAATTCCAGTTGAAATTTTTTCAAAGTCCCTTAAAAATTTTCCAATTTTTGTCCCAATTCTTCCCATTCCCATTGAAACTTTTCAAATCCCTCTCAAAATTGTTGAAATTCTCTTGAAGCTTTTAAAATTCTCTCTAGAATTTTCAAAATCCATGTCCACATGTTTACAATTTCACATAAAAAAATGGCTAAAATTCCAGTTGAAATTTTTTCAAAGTCCCTTAAAAATTTTCCAATTTTTGTCCCAATTCTTCCCATTCCCATTGAAACTTTTCAAATCCCTCTCAAAATTGTTGAAATTCTGTTGAAGCTTTTAAAATTCTCTCTAGAAATTTCAAAATCCATGGCAACATGTTTACAATTTCACGTCAAAAAATGGCTAAAATTCCAGTTGAAATTTTTTCAAAGTCCCTTAAAAATTTTCCAATTTTTGTCCCAATTCTTCCCATTCCCATTGAAACTTTTCAAATCCCTCTCAAAAGTGTTGAAATTCTCTTGAAGCTTTTAAAATTCTCTCTAGAATTTTCAAAATCCATGTCCACATGTTTACAATTTCACGTCAAAAAATTGCTAAAATTCCAGTTGAAATTTTTTCAAAGTCCCTTCAAAATTTTCCAATTTTTGTCCCAATTCTTCCCATTCCCATTGAAACTTTTCAAATCCCTCTCAAAATTGTTGCAATTCTGTTAAAGCTTTTAAAATTCTCTCTAGAATTTTCAAAATCCGTGGCCACATGTTTACAATTTCACATAAAAAAATGGCTAAAATTCCAGTTGAAATTTTTTCAAAGTCCCTTAAAAATTTTCCAATTTTTGTCCCAATTCTTCCCATTCCCATTGAAACTTTTCAAATCCCTCTCAAAATTGTTGAAATTCTGTTGAAGCTTTTAAAATTCTCTCTAGAAATTTCAAAATCCATGGCAACATGTTTACAATTTCACGTCAAAAAATGGCTAAAATTCCAGTTGAAATTTTTTCAAAGTCCCTTAAAAATTTTCCAATTTTTGTCCCAATTCTTCCCATTCCCATTGAAACTTTTCAAATCCCTCTCAAAAGTGTTGAAATTCTCTTGAAGCTTTTAAAATTCTCTCTAGAATTTTCAAAATCCATGTCCACATGTTTACAATTTCACGTCAAAAAATTGCTAAAATTCCAGTTGAAATTTTTTCAAAGTCCCTTCAAAATTTTCCAATTTTTGTCCCAATTCTTCCCATTCCCATTGAAACTTTTCAAATCCCTCTCAAAATTGTTGCAATTCTGTTAAAGCTTTTAAAATTCTCTCTAGAATTTTCAAAATCCGTGGCCACATGTTTACAATTTCACATAAAAAAATGGCTAAAATTCCAGTTGAAATTTTTTCAAAGTCCCTTAAAAATTTTCCAATTTTTGTCCCAATTCTTCCCATTCCCATTGAAACTTTTCAAATCCCTCTCAAAATTGTTGAAATTCTCTTGAAGCTTTTAAAATTCTCTCTAGAATTTTCAAAATCCATGGCCACATGTTTACAATTTCACGTCAAAAAATTGCTAAAATTCCAGTTGAAATTTTTTCAAAGTCCCTTAAAAATTTTCCAATTTTTGTCCCAATTCTTCCCATTCCCATTGAAGCTTTTCAAATCCCTCTCAAAATTGTTGAAATTCTGTTGAAGCTTTTAAAATTCTCTCTAGAATTTTCAAAATCCATGGCCACATGTTTACAATTTCACGTCAAAAAATGGCTAAAATTCCAGTTGAAATTTTTTCAAAGTCCCTTAAAAATTTTCCAATTTTTGTCCCAATTCTTCCCATTCCCATTGAAACTTTTCAAATCCCTCTCAAAATTGTTGAAATTCTCTTGAAGCTTTTAAAATTCTCTCTAGAATTTTCAAAATCCATGTCCACATGTTCACAATTTCACGTCAAAAAATTGCTAAAATTCCAGTTGAAATTTTTTCAAAGTCCCTGAAAAATTTTCCAATTTTTGTCCCAATTCTTCCCATTCCCATTGAAACTTTTCAAATCCCTCTCAACATTGTTGAAATTCTCTTGAAGCTTTTAAAATTCTCTCTAGAATTTTCAAAATCCATGGCCACATGTTTACAATTACACATAAAAAAATGGCTAAAATTCCAGTTGAAATTTTTTCAAAGTCCCTTAAAAATTTTCCAATTTTTGTCCCAATTCTTCCCATTCCCATTGAAACTTTTCAAATCCCTCTCAAAATTGTTGAAATTCTCTTGAAGCTTTTAAAATTCACTCTAGAATTTTCAAAATCCGTGGCCACATGTTTACAATTTCACATAAAAAAATTGCTAAAATTCCAGTTGAAATTTTTTCAAAGTCCCTTAAAAATTTTCCAATTTTTGTCCCAATTCTTCCCATTCCCATTGAAACTTTTCAAATCCCTCTCAAAAGTGTTGAAATTCTCTTGAAGCTTTTAAAATTCTCTCTAGAATTTTCAAAATCCATGGCCACATGTTTACAATTTCACGTCAAAAAATTGCTAAAATTCCAGTTGGAATTTTTTCAAAGTCCCTTAAAAATTTTCCAATTTTTGTCCCAATTCTTCCCATTCATTGAAACTTTTCAAATCCTCTCAAAATTGTTGAAATTCTCTTGAAGCTTTTAAAAATTCTCTCTAGAATTTTCAAAATCCATGTCCACATGTTTACAATTTCACATAAAAAAATGGCTAAAATTCCAGTTGAAATTTTTTCAAAGTCCCTTAAAAATTTCCAATTTTTGTCCCAATTCTTCCCATTCCCATTGAAACTTTCAAATCCCTCTCAAAATTGTTGAAATTCTGTTGAACCTTTTAAAATTCTCTCTAGAATTTTCAAAATCCACTTCAACATGTTTACAATTTCACATAAAAAAATGGCTAAAATTCCAGTTGAAATTTTTTCAAAGTCCCTTAAAAATTTTCCAATTTTTGTCCCAATTCTTCCCATTCCCATTGAAACTTTTCAAATCCCTCTCAAAATTGTTGAAATTCTGTTGAAGCTTTTAAAATTCTCTCTAGAATTTTCAAAAATCCACTTCAACATGTTTACAATTTCACATAAAAAAATGGCTAAAATTCCAGTTGAAATTTTTTCAAAGTCCCTTAAAAATTTTCCAATTTTTGTCCCAATTCTTCCCATTCCCATTGAAACTTTTCAAATCCCTCTCAAAATTGTTGAAATTCTGTTGAAGCTTTTAAAATTCTCTCTAGAATTTTCAAAATCCATGGCCACATGTTTACAATTTCACGTGAAAAAATTGCTAAAATTCCAGTTGAAATTTTTTCAAAGTCCCTTAAAAATTTTCCAATTTTGTCCCAATTCTTCCCATTCCCATTGAAACTTTTCAAATCCCTCTCAAAATTGTTGAAATTCTCTTGAAGCTTTTAAAATTCTCTCTAGAATTTTCAAAATCCATGGCCACATGTTCACAATTTCACGTCAAAAAATTGCTAAAATTCCAGTTGAAATTTTTTCAAAGTCCCTTAAAAATTTTTCCAATTTTTGTCCCAATTCTTCCCATTCCCATTGAAACTTTTCAAATCCCTCTCAAAATTGTTGAAATTCTCTTGAAGCTTTTAAAATTCTCTCTAGAATTTTCAAAATCCATGGCCACATGTTTACAATTACAACATAAAAAAATGGCTAAAATTCCAGTTGAAATTTTTTCAAAGTCCCTTAAAAATTTTCCAATTTTTGTCCCAATTCTTCCCATTCCCATTGAAACTTTTCAAATCCCTCTCAAAATTGTTGAAATTCTCTTGAAGCTTTTAAAATTCTCTCTAGAATTTTCAAAATCCATGTCCACATGTTTACAATTTCACATAAAAAAATTGCTAAAATTCCAGTTGAAATTTTTTCAAAGTCCCTTAAAAATTTTCCAATTTTTGTCCCAATTCTTCCCATTCCCATTGAAACTTTTCAAATCCCTCTCAAAAGTGTTGAAATTCTCTTGAAGCTTTTAAAATTCTCTCTAGAATTTTCAAAATCCATGGCCACATGTTTACAATTTCCACGTCAAAAAATTGCTAAAATTCCAGTTGGAATTTTTTCAAAGTCCCTTAAAAATTTTCCAATTTTTGTCCCAATTCTTCCCATTCCCATTGAAACTTTTCAAATCCCTCTCAAAATTGTTGAAATTCTCTTGAAGCTTTTAAAATTCTCTCTAGAATTTTCAAAATCCATGTCCACATGTTTACAATTTCACATAAAAAAATGGCTAAAATTCCAATTGAAATTTTTTTCAAAGTCCCTTAAAAATTTTCCAATTTTTGTCCCAATTCTTCCCATTCCCATTGAAACTTTTCAAATCCCTCTCAAAATTGTTGAAATTCTGTTGAAGCTTTTAAAATTGTCTCTAGAATTTTCAAAATCCACTTCAACATGTTTACAATTTCACATAAAAAAATGGCTAAAATTCCAGTTGAAATTTTTTCAAAGTCCCTTAAAAATTTTCCAATTTTTGTCCCAATTCTTCCCATTCCCATTGAAACTTTTCAAATCCCTCTCAAAATTGTTGAAATTCTCTTGAAGCTTTTAAAATTCTCTCTAGAATTTTCAAAATCCATGGCCACATGTTTACAATTTCACGTCAAAAAATTGCTAAAATTCCAGTTGAAATTTTTTCAAAGTCCCTTAAAAATTTTCCAATTTTTTGTCCCAATTCTTCCCATTCCCATTGAAACTTTTCAAATCCCTCTCAAAATTGTTGAAATTCTCTTGAAGCTTTTAAAATTCTCTCTAGAATTTTCAAAATCCATGGCCACATGTTTACAATTTCACATAAAAAAATTGCTAAAATTCCAGTTGAAATTTTTTCAAAGTCCCTTAAAAATTTTCCAATTTTTGTCCCATTCTTCCCATTCCCATTGAAACTTTTCAAATCCCTCTCAAAATTGTTGAAATTCTCTTGAAGCTTTTAAAATTCTCTCTAGAATTTTCAAAATCCATGTCCACATGTTTACAATGTCACGTAACAAAGTGGCTAAAAATTCCAGATGAAATTTTTTCAAAGTCCCTTCAAAATTTTCCAATTTTTGTCCCAATTCTTCCCATTCCCATTGAAACTTTTCAAATCCCTCTCAAAATTGTTGAAATTCTGTTGAAGCTTTTAAAATTCTCTCTAGAATTTTCAAAATCCATGTCCACATGTTTACAATTTCACATAAAAAAATTGCTAAAATTCCAGTTGAAATTTTTTCAAAGTCCCTTAAAAATTTTCCAATTTTTGTCCCAATTCTTCCCATTCCCATTGAAAACTTTTCAAATCCCTCTCAAAATTGTTGAAATTCTCTTGAAGCTTTTAAAATTCTCTCTAGAATTTTCAAAATCCACTTCAACATGTTTACAATTTCATGTCAAAAAATGGCTAAAATTCCAGTTGAAATTTTTTCAAAGTCCCTTAAAAATTTTCCAATTTTTGTCCCAATTCTTCCCATTCCCATTGAAACTTTTCAAATCCCTCTCAAAATTGTTGAAATTCTCTTGAAGCTTTTAAAATTCTCTCTAGAATTTTCAAAATCCATGGCCACATGTTTACAATTTCACGTCAAAAAAATTGCTAAAATTCCAGTTGAAATTTTTTCAAAGTCCCTTAAAAAATTTTCCAATTTTGTCCCAATTTTCCCATTGAAACTTTTTCAAATCCCTCTCAAAATTGTTGAAATTCTCTTGAAGCTTTTAAAATTCTCTCTAGAATTTTCAAAATCCATGGCCACATGTTTACAATTACACATAAAAAAATGGCTAAAATTCCAGTTGAAATTTTTTCAAAGTCCCTTAAAAATTTTCCAATTTTTGTCCCAATTCTTCCCTTTCCCATTGAAACTTTTCAAATCCCTCTCAAAATTGTTGAAATTCTCTTGAAGCTTTTAAAATTCTCTCTAGAATTTTCAAAATCCATGTCCACATGTTTACAATTTCACGTCAAAAAAATTGCTAAAAATTCCACTTGAAATTTTTACAAGTCCCTTAAAAATTTTCCAATTTTTGTCCCAATTCTTCCCATTCCCATTGAAACTTTTCAAATCCCTCTCAAAATTGTTGAAATTCTCTTTGAAGCTTTTAAAATTCTCTCTAGAATTTTCAAAATCCGTGGCCACATGTTTACAATTTCACATAAAAAAATTGCTAAAATTCCAGTTGAAATTTTTTCAAAGTCCCTTAAAAATTTTCCAATTTTTGTCCCAATTCTTCCCATTCCCATTGAAACTTTCAAATCCCTCTCAAAATTGTTGAAATTCTCTTGAAGCTTTTAAAATTCTCTCTAGAATTTTCAAAATCCGTGGCCACATGTTACAATTTCACATAAAAAAATTGCTAAAATTCCAGTTGAAATTTTTTCAAAGTCCCTTAAAAAATTTTCCAATTTTTTGTCCCAATTCTTCCCATTCCCATTGAAACTTTTCAAATCCCTCTCAAAATTGTTGAAATTCTCTTGAAGCTTTTAAAATTCTCTCTAGAATTTTCAAAATCCATGGCCACATGTTTACAATTTCACGTCAAAAAATTGCTAAAATTCCAGTTGGAATTTTTTCAAAGTCCCTTAAAAATTTTCCAATTTTTTGTCCCAATTCTTCCCATTCCCATTGAAACTTTTCAAATCCCTCTCAAAATTGTTGAAATTCTCTTGAAGCTTTTAAATTCTCTCTAGAATTTTCAAAAATCCATGTCCACATGTTTACAATTTCACATAAAAAAATGGCTAAAATTCCAGTTGAAATTTTTTCAAAGTCCCTTAAAAATTTTCCAATTTTTGTCCCAATTCTTCCCATTCCCATTGAAACTTTTCAAATCCCTCTCAAAATTGTTGAAATTCTGTTGAAGCTTTTAAAATTGTCTCTAGAATTTTCAAAATCCACTTCAACATGTTTACAATTTCACATAAAAAAATGGCTAAAATTCCCAGTTGAAATTTTTTCAAAGTCCCTTAAAAATTTTCCAATTTTTGTCCCAATTCTTCCCATTCCCATTGAAACTTTTCAAATCCCTCTCAAAATTGTTGAAATTCTGTTGAAGCTTTTAAAATTCTCTCTAGAATTTTCAAAATCCATGGCCACATGTTTACAATTTCACGTCAAAAAATTGCTAAAATTCCAGTTGAAATTTTTTCAAAGTCCCTTAAAAATTTTCCAATTTTTGTCCCAATTCTTCCCATTCCCATTGAAACTTTTCAAATCCCTCTCAAAATTGTTGAAATTCTCTTGAAGCTTTTAAAATTCTCTCTAGAATTTTCAAAATCCATGGCCACATGTTTACAATTTCACATAAAAAAATTGCTAAAATTCCAGTTGAAATTTTTTCAAAGTCCCTTAAAAATTTTCCAATTTTTGTCCCAATTCTTCCATTCCCATTGAAACTTTTCAAATCCCTCTCAAAATTGTTGAAATTCTCTTGAAGCTTTTAAAATTCTCTCTAGAATTTTCAAAATCCATGTCCACATGTTTACAATGTCACGTAACAAAATGGCTAAAATTCCAGATGAAATTTTTTCAAAGTCCCTTCAAAATTTTCCAATTTTTGTCCCAATTCTTCCCATTCCCATTGAAACTTTTCAAATCCCTCTCAAAATTGTTGAAATTCTGTTGAAGCTTTTAAAATTCTCTCTAGAATTTCAAAAATCCATGTCCACATGTTTACAATTTCACATAAAAAAATTGCTAAAATTCCAGTTGAAATTTTTTCAAAGTCCCTTAAAAATTTTCCAATTTTTGTCCCAATTCTTCCCATTCCCATTGAAACTTTTCAAATCCCTCTCAAAATTGTTGAAATTCTCTTGAAGCTTTTAAAATTCTCTCTAGAATTTTCAAAATCCACTTCAACATGTTTACAATTTCATGTCAAAAATGGCTAAAATTCCAGTTGAAAATTTTTTCAAAGTCCCTTAAAAATTTTCCAATTTTTGTCCCAATTCTTCCCATTCCCATTGAAACTTTTCAAATCCCTCTCAAAATTTGTTGAAATTCTCTTGAAGCTTTTTAAAATTCTCTCTAGAATTTTCAAAATCCATGTCCACATGTTTACAATTTCACATAAAAAAATGGCTAAAATTCCAGTTGAAATTTTTTCAAAGTCCCTTAAAAATTTTCCAATTTTTGTCCCAATTCTTCCCATTCCCATTGAAACTTTTCAAATCCCTCTCAAAATTGTTGAAATTCTCTTGAAGCTTTTAAAATTCTCTCTAGAATTTTCAAAATCCATGGCCACATGTTTACAATTACACATAAAAAAATGGCTAAAATTCCAGTTCAAATTTTTTCAAAGTCCCTTAAAAATTTTCCAATTTTTGTCCCAATTCTTCCCATTCCCATTGAAACTTTTCAAATCCCTCTCAAAATTGTTGAAATTCTCTTGAAGCTTTTAAAATTCTCTCTAGAATTTTCAAAATCCATGTCCACATGTTTACAATTTCACGTCAAAAAATTGCTAAAATTCCACTTGAAATTTTTACAAGTCCCTTAAAAATTTTCCAATTTTTGTCCCAATTCTTCCCATTCCCATTGAAACTTTTCAAATCCCTCTCAAAATTGTTGAAATTCTCTTGAAGCTTTTAAAATTCTCTCTAGAATTTTCAAAATCCGTGGCCACATGTTTACAATTTCACATAAAAAAATTGCTAAAATTCCAGTTGAAATTTTTTCAAAGTCCCTTAAAAATTTTCCAATTTTTGTCCCAATTCTTCCCATTCCCATTGAAACTTTTCAAATCCCTCTCAAAATTGTTGAAATTCTGTTGAAGCTTTTAAAATTCTCTCTAGAATTTTCAAAATCCAGGTCCACATGTTTACAATTTCACATAAAAAAATTGAAAAAATTCC
>NW_028116997.1:0-59413 GCF_964273445.1 Streptopelia decaocto | reverse complement strand
GAAGAATTGGGACAAAAATTGGAAAATTTTGAAGGGACTTTGAAAAAATTTCAACTGGAATTTTAGCCATTTTTTGACGTGAAATTGTAAACATGTGGACATGGATTTTGAAAATTCTAGAGAGAATTTTAAAAGCTTCAAGAGAATTTCAACAATTTTGAGAGGGATTTGAAAAGTTTCAATGGGAATGGGAAGAATTGGGACAAAAATTGGAAAATTTTTAAGGGACTTTGAAAAAATTTCAACTGGAATTTTGGCCATTTTGTTACGTGAAATTGTAAACATGTGGACATGGATTTTGAAAATTCTAGAGAGAATTTTAAAAGCTTCAACAGAATTTCAACAATTTTGAGAGGGATTTGAAAAGTTTCAATGGGAATGGGAAGAATTGGGACAAAAATTGGAAAATTTTTCAGGGACTTTGAAAAAATTTCAACTGGAATTTTAGCCATTTTTTGACGTGAAATTGTAAACATGTGGACATGGATTTTGAAAATTCTAGAGAGAATTTTAAAAGCTTCAACAGAATTTCAACAATTTTGAGAGGGATTTGAAAAGTTTCAATGGGAATGGGAAGAATTGGGACAAAAATTGGAAAATTTTAAGGGACTTTGAAAAAATTTCAACTGGAATTTTAGCCATTTTTTTACGTGAAATTGTAAACATGTGGACATGGATTTTGAAAATTCTAGAGAGAATTTTAAAAGCTTTAACAGAATTTCAACAATTTTGAGAGGGATTTGAAAAGTTTCAATGGGAATGGGAAGAATTGGGACAAAAATTGGAAAACTTTTAAGGGACTTTGAAAAAATTTCAACTGGAATTTTAGCCATTTTTTGACGTGAAATTGTAAACATGTGGCCATGGATTTTGAAAATTCTAGAGAGAATTTTAAAAGCTTCAACAGAATTTCAACAATTTGGAGAGGGATTTGAAAAGTTTCAATGGGAATGGGAAGAATTGGGACAAAAATTGGAAAATTTTTAAGGGACTTTGAAAAAATTTCAACTAGAATTTTGGCCATTTTTTGACGTGAAATTGTAAACATGTCGCCATGGATTTTGAAAATTCTAGAGAGAATTTTAAAAGCTTCAAGAGAATTTCAACAATTTTGAGAGGGATTTGAAAAGTTTCAATGGGAATGGGAAGAATTGGGACAAAAATTGGAAAATTTTTAAGGGACTTTGAAAAAATTTCAACTGGAATTTTAGCAATTTTTTGACGTGAAATTGTAAACATGTGGACATGGATTTTGAAAATTCTAGAGAGAATTTTAAAAGCTTCAACAGAATTTCAACAATTTTGAGAGGGATTTGAAAAGTTTCAATGGGAATGGGAAGAATTGGGACAAAAATTGGAAAATTTTTCAGGGACTTAGAAAAAATTTCAACTGGAATTTTAGCCATTTTTTGACGTGAAATTGTAAACATGTGGACATGGATTTTGAAAATTCTAGAGAGAATTTTAAAAGCTTCAACAGAATTTCAACAATTTTGAGAGGGATTTGAAAAGTTTCAATGGGAATGGGAAGAATTGGGACAAAAATTGGAAAATTTTAAGGGACTTTGAAAAAATTTCAACTGGAATTTTAGCCATTTTTTTATGTGAAATTGTAAACATGTGGACATGGATTTTGAAAATTCTAGAGAGAATTTTAAAAGCTTTAACAGAATTTCAACAATTTTGAGAGGGATTTGAAAAGTTTCAATGGGAATGGGAAGAATTGGGACAAAAATTGGAAAACTTTTAAGGGACTTTGAAAAAATTTCAACTGGAATTTTAGCCATTTTTTGACGTGAAATTGTAAACATGTGGACATGGATTTTGAAAATTCTAGAGAGAATTTTAAAAGCTTCAACAGAATTTCAACAATTTGGAGAGGGATTTGAAAAGTTTCAATGGGAAATGGGAAGAATTGGGACAATAATTGGAAAATTTTTAAGGGACTTTGAAAAAATTTCAACTGGAATTTTAGCCATTTTTTGACGTGAAATTGTAAACATGTGGACATGGATTTTGAAAATTCTAGAGAGAATTTTAAAAGCTTCAAGAGAATTTCAACAATTTTGAGAGGGATTTGAAAAGTTTCAATGGGAATGGGAAGAATTGGGACAAAAATTGGAAAATTTTTAAGGGACTTTGAAAAAATTTCAACTGGAATTTTACCATTTTTTTTACGTGAAATTGTAAACATGTGGCCATGGATTTTGAAAATTCTAGAGAGAATTTTAAAAGCTTCAACAGAATTTCAACAATTTGGAGAGGGATTTGAAAAGTTTCAATGGGAATGGGAAGAATTGGGACAAAAATTGGAAAATTTTTAAGGGACTTTGAAAAAATTTCAACTGGAATTTTAACAATTTTTTATGTGAAATTGTAAAAATGTGGACATGGATTTTGAAAATTCTAGAGAGAATTTTAAAAGCTTCAACAGAATTTCAACAATTTTGAGAGGGATTTGAAAAGTTTCAATGGGAATGGGAAGAATTGGGACAAAAATTGGAAAATTTTTAAGGGACTTTGAAAAATTTCAACTGGAATTTTGGCCATTTTGTTACGTGAAATTGTAAACATGTGGACATGGATTTTGAAAATTCTAGAGAGAATTTTAAAAGCTTCAACAGAATTTCAACAATTTTGAGAGGGATTTGAAAAGTTTCAATGGGAATGGGAAGAATTGGGACAAAAATTGGAAAATTTTTCAGGGACTTTGAAAAAATTTCAACTGGAATTTTAGCCATTTTTTGACGTGAAATTGTAAACATGTGGACATGGATTTTGAAAATTCTAGAGAGAATTTTAAAAGCTTCAACAGAATTTCAACAATTTAGAGAGGGATTTGAAAAGTTTCAATGGGAATGGGAAGAATTGGGACAAAAATTGGAAAATTTTAAGGGACTTTGAAAAAATTTCAACTGGAATTTTAGCCATTTTTTTATGTGAAATTGTAAACATGTGGACATGGATTTTGAAAATTCTAGAGAGAATTTTAAAAGCTTTAACAGAATTTCAACAATTTTGAGAGGGATTTGAAAAGTTTCAATGGGAATGGGAAGAATTGGGACAAAAATTGGAAAACTTTTAAGGGACTTTGAAAAAATTTCAACTGGAATTTTAGCCATTTTTTGACGTGAAATTGTAAACATGTGGCCATGGATTTTGAAAATTCTAGAGAGAATTTTAAAAGCTTCAACAGAATTTCAACAATTTGGAGAGGGATTTGAAAAGTTTCAATGGGAATGGGAAGAATTGGGACAAAAATTGGAAAATTTTTAAGGGACTTTGAAAAAATTTCAACTAGAATTTTGGCCATTTTTTGACGTGAAATTGTAAACATGTGGCCATGGATTTTGAAAATTCTAGAGAGAATTTTAAAAGCTTCAAGAGAATTTCAACAATTTTGAGAGGGATTTGAAAAGTTTCAATGGGAATGGGAAGAATTGGGACAAAAATTGGAAAATTTTTAAGGGACTTTGAAAAAATTTCAACTGGAATTTTAGCAATTTTTTGACGTGAAATTGTAAACATGTGGACATGGATTTTGAAAATTCTAGAGAGAATTTTAAAAGCTTCAACAGAATTTCAACAATTTTGAGAGGGATTTGAAAAGTTTCAATGGGAATGGGAAGAATTGGAACAAAAATTGGAAAATTTTTAAGGGACTTTGAAAAAATTTCAACTGGAATTTTAACAATTTTTTATGTGAAATTGTAAAAATGTGGACATGGATTTTGAAAATTCTAGAGAGAATTTTAAAAGCTTCAACAGAATTTCAACAATTTGGAGAGGGATTTGAAAAGTTTCAATGGGAACGGGAAGAATTGGGACAAAAATTGGAAAATTTTTCAGGGACTTTGAAAAAATTTCAACTGGAATTTTGGCCATTTTTTGACGTGAAATTGTAAACATGTGGACATGGATTTTGAAAATTCTAGAGAGAATTTTAAAAGCTTCAACAGAATTTCAACAATTTTGAGAGGAATTTGAAAAGTTTCAATGGGAATGGGAAGAATTGGGACAAAAATTGGAAAATTTTGAAGGGACTTTGAAAAAATTTCAACTGGAATTTTAGCCATTTTTTGACGTGAAATTGTAAACATGTGGACATGGATTTTGAAAATTCTAGAGAGAATTTTAAAAGCTTCAACAGAATTTCAACAATTTGGAGAGGGATTTGAAAAGTTTCAATGGGAATGGGAAGAATTGGGACAAAAATTGGAAAATTTTTAAGGGACTTTGAAAAAATTTCAACTGGAATTTTAGCCATTTTTTGACGTGAAATTGTAAACATGTGGACATGGATTTTGAAAATTCTAGAGAGAATTTTAAAAGCTTCAAGAGAATTTCAACAATTTTGAGAGGGATTTGAAAAGTTTCAATGGGAATGGGAAGAATTGGGACAAAAATTGGAAAATTTTTAAGGGACTTTGAAAAAATTTCAACTGGAATTTTAGCCATTTTTTGACGTGAAATTGTAAACATGTGGCCATCGATTTTGAAAATTCTAGAGAGAATTTTAAAAGCTTCAACAGAATTTCAACAATTTTGAGAGGGATTTGAAAAGTTTCAATGGGAATGGGAAGAATTGGGACAATAATTGGAAAATTTTTAAGGGACTTTGAAAAAATTTCAACTGGAATTTTAGCAATTTTTTGACGTGAAATTGTAAACATGTGGACATGGATTTTGAAAATTCTAGAGAGAATTTTAAAAGCTTCAACAGAATTTCAACAATTTTGAGAGGGATTTGAAAAGTTTCAATGGGAATGGGAAGAATTGGGACAAAAATTGGAAAATTTTTAAGGGACTTTGAAAAAATTTCAACTGGAATTTTACCATTTTTTTTTACGTGAAATTGTAAACATGTGGACATGGATTTTGAAAATTCTAGAGAGAATTTTAAAAGCTTCAAGAGAATTTCAACAATTTGGAGAGGGATTTGAAAAGTTTCAATGGGAATGGGAAGAATTGGGACAAAAATTGGAAAATTTTTAAGGGACTTTGAAAAAATTTCAACTGGAATTTTACCATTTTTTTTACGTGAAATTGTAAATATGTTGAAGTGGATTTTGAAAATTCTAGAGAGAATTTTAAAAGCTTCAAGAGAATTTCAACAATTTTGAGAGGGATTTGAAAAGTTTCAATGGGAATGGGAAGAATTGGGACAAAAATTGGAAAATTTTTAAGGGACTTTGAAAAAATTTCAACTGGAATTTTAGCCATTTTTTGACGTGAAATTGTAAACATGTGGACATGGATTTTGAAAATTCTAGAGAGAATTTTAAAAGCTTCAACAGAATTTCAACAATTTTGAGAGGAATTTGAAAAGTTTCAATGGGAATGGGAAGAATTGGGACAAAAATTGGAAAATTTTTAAGGGACTTTGAAAAAATTTCAACTGGAATTTTACCATTTTTTTTACGTGAAATTGTAAACATGTGGACATGGATTTTGAAAATTCTAGAGAGAATTTTAAAAGGTTCAAGAGAATTTCAACAATTTGGAGAGGGATTTGAAAAGTTTCAATGGGAATGGGAAGAATTGGGACAAAAATTGGAAAATTTTGAAGGGACTTTGAAAAAATTTCAACTGGAATTTTAGCCATTTTGTTACGTGAAATTGTAAATATGTTGAAGTGGATTTTGAAAATTCTAGAGAGAATTTTAAAAGCTTCAAGAGAATTTCAACAATTTTGAGAGGGATTTGAAAAGTTTCAATGGGAATGGGAAGAATTGGGACAAAAATTGGAAAATTTTTAAGGGACTTTGAAAAAATTTCAACTGGAATTTTAGCAATTTTTTGACGTGAAATTGTAAACATGTGGACATGGATTTTGAAAATTCTAGAGAGAATTTTAAAAGCTTCAACAGAATTTCAACAATTTTGAGAGGGATTTGAAAAGTTTCAATGGGAATGGGAAGAATTGGGACAAAAATTGGAAAATTTTTAAGGGACTTTGAAAAAATTTCAACTGGAATTTTAACAATTTTTTATGTGAAATTGTAAAAATGTGGACATGGATTTTGAAAATTCTAGAGAGAATTTTAAAAGCTTCAAGAGAATTTCAACAATTTTGAGAGGGATTTGAAAAGTTTCAATGGGAATGGGAAGAATTGGGACAAAAATTGGAAAATTTTTAAGGGACTTTGAAAAAATTTCAACTGGAATTTTGGCCATTTTTTTATGTGAAATTGTAAACATGTGGACATGGATTTTGAAAATTCTAGAGAGAATTTTAAAAGCTTCAAGAGAATTTCAACAATTTTGAGAGGGATTTGAAAAGTTTCAATGGGAATGGGAAGAATTGGGACAAAAATTGGAAAATTTTTAAGGGACTTTGAAAAAATTTCAACTGGAATTTTAGCCATTTTTTGACGTGAAATTGTAAACATGTGGACATGGATTTTGAAAATTCTAGAGAGAATTTTAAAAGCTTCAACAGAATTTCAACAATTTTGAGAGGGATTTGAAAAGTTTCAATGGGAATGGGAAGAATTGGGACAAAAATTGGAAAATTTTAAGGGACTTTGAAAAAATTTCAACTGGAATTTTAGCCATTTTTTTATGTGAAATTGTAAACATGTGGACATGGATTTTGAAAATTCTAGAGAGAATTTTAAAAGCTTTAACAGAATTTCAACAATTTTGAGAGGGATTTGAAAAGTTTCAATGGGAATGGGAATAATTGGGACAAAAATTGGAAAATTTTTAAGGGACTTTGAAAAATTTTCAACTGGAATTTTACCATTTTTTTTTACGTGAAATTGTAAACATGTGGACATGGATTTTGAAAATTCTAGAGAGAATTTTAAAAGCTTCAAGAGAATTTCAACAATTTGGAGAGGGATTTGAAAAGTTTCAATGGGAATGGGAAGAATTGGGACAAAAATTGGAAAATTTTTAAGGGACTTTGAAAAAATTTCAACTGGAATTTTAGCCATTTTTTGACGTGAAATTGTAAACATGTGGACATGGATTTTGAAAATTCTAGAGAGAATTTTAAAAGCTTCAACAGAATTTCAACAATTTTGAGAGGGATTTGAAAAGTTTCAATGGGAATGGGAAGAATTGGGACAATAATTGGAAAATTTTTAAGGGACTTTGAAAAAATTTCAACTGGAATTTTACCATTTTTTTGACGTGAAATTGTAAACATGTGGACATGGATTTTGAAAATTCTAGAGAGAATTTTAAAAGGTTCAAGAGAATTTCAACAATTTGGAGAGGGATTTGAAAAGTTTCAATGGGAATGGGAAGAATTGGGACAAAAAATGGAAAATTTTGAAGGGACTTTGAAAAAATTTCAACTGGAATTTTAGCCATTTTTTGACGTGAAATTGTAAACATGTGGACATGGATTTTGAAAATTCTAGAGAGAATTTTAAAAGCTTCAACAGAATTTCAACAATTTTGAGAGGAATTTGAAAAGTTTCAATGGGAATGGGAAGAATTGGGACAAAAATTGGAAAATTTTTAAGGGACTTTGAAAACATTTCAACTGGAATTTTACCATTTTTTTTACGTGAAATTGTAAACATGTGGACATGGATTTTGAAAATTCTAGAGAGAATTTTAAAAGGTTCAAGAGAATTTCAACAATTTGGAGAGGGATTTGAAAAGTTTCAATGGGAATGGGAAGAATTGGGACAAAAATTGGAAAATTTTGAAGGGACTTTGAAAAAATTTCAACTGGAATTTTAGCCATTTTGTTACGTGAAATTGTAAACATGTTGAAGTGGATTTTGAAAATTCTAGAGAGAATTTTAAAAGCTTCAAGAGAATTTCAACAATTTTGAGAGGGATTTGAAAAGTTTCAATGGGAATGGGAAGAATTGGGACAAAAATTGGAAAATTTTGAAGGGACTTTGAAAAAATTTCAACTGGAATTTTAGCAATTTTTTGACGTGAAATTGTAAACATGTGGACATGGATTTTGAAAATTCTAGAGAGAATTTTAAAAGCTTCAACAGAATTTCAACAATTTTGAGAGGGATTTGAAAAGTTTCAATGGGAATGGGAAGAATTGGGACAAAAATTGGAAAATTTTTAAGGGACTTTGAAAAAATTTCAACTGGAATTTTAACAATTTTTTTATGTGAAATTGTAAAAATGTGGACATGGATTTTGAAAATTCTAGAGAGAATTTTAAAAGCTTCAACAGAATTTCAACAATTTTGAGAGGGATTTGAAAAGTTTCAATGGGAATGGGAAGAATTGGGACAAAAATTGGAAAATTTTTCAGGGACTTTGAAAAAATTTCAACTGGAATTTTGGCCATTTTTTGACGTGAACTTGTAAACATGTGGCCATGGATTTTGAAAATTCTAGAGAGAATTTTAAAAGCTTCAACAGAATTTCAACAATTTTGAGAGGGATTTGAAAAGTTTCAATGGGAATGGGAAGAATTGGGACAAAAATTGGAAAACTTTTAAGGGACTTTGAAAAAATTTCAACTGGAATTTTAGCCATTTTTTGACGTGAAATTGTAAACATGTGGCCATGGATTTTGAAAATTCTAGAGAGAATTTTAAAAGCTTCAAGAGAATTTCAACAATTTGGAGAGGGATTTGAAAAGTTTCAATGGGAATGGGAAGAATTGGGACAAAAATTGGAAAATTTTAAGGGACTTTGAAAAAATTTCAACTGGAATTTTAGCCATTTTTTTATGTGAAATTGTAAACATGTGGACATGGATTTTGAAAATTCTAGAGAGAATTTTAAAAGCTTTAACAGAATTTCAACAATTTTGAGAGGGATTTGAAAAGTTTCAATGGGAATGGGAAGAATTGGGACAAAAATTGGAAAACTTTTAAGGGACTTTGAAAAAATTTCAACTGGAATTTTAGCCATTTTTTGACGTGAAATTGTAAACATGTGGCCATGGATTTTGAAAATTCTAGAGAGAATTTTAAAAGCTTCAAGAGAATTTCAACAATTTGGAGAGGGATTTGAAAAGTTTCAATGGGAATGGGAAGAATTGGGACAAAAATTGGAAAATTTTTAAGGGACTTTGAAAACATTTCAACTGGAATTTTACCATTTTTTTTACGTGAAATTGTAAACATGTGGACATGGATTTTGAAAATTCTAGAGAGAATTTTAAAAGGTTCAAGAGAATTTCAAAAATTTGGAGAGGGATTTGAAAAGTTTCAATGGGAATGGGAAGAATTGGGACAAAAATTGGAAAATTTTTAAGGGACTTTGAAAAAATTTCAACTGGAATTTTAGCCATTTTGTTACGTGAAATTGTAAACATGTGGCCATGGATTTTGAAAATTCTAGAGAGAATTTTAAAAGCTTCAACAGAATTTCAACAATTTTGAGAGGGATTTGAAAAGTTTCAATGGGAATGGGAAGAATTCGGACAAAAATTGGAAAATTTTTAAGGGACTTTGAAAAAATTTCAACTGGAATTTTAGCAATTTTTTGACGTGAAATTGTAAACATGTGGACATGGATTTTGAAAATTCTAGAGAGAATTTTAAAAGCTTCAACAGAATTTCAACAATTTTGAGAGGGATTTGAAAAGTTTCAATGGGAATGGGAAGAATTGGAACAAAAATTGGAAAATTTTTCAGGGACTTTGAAAAAATTTCAACTGGAATTTTAACAATTTTTTATGTGAAATTGTAAAAATGTGGACATGGATTTTGAAAATTCTAGAGAGAATTTTAAAAGCTTCAACAGAATTTCAACAATTTTGAGAGGGATTTGAAAAGTTTCAATGGGAATGGGAAGAATTGGGACAAAAATTGGAAAATTTTTAAGGGACTTTGAAAAAATTTCAACTGGAATTTTGGCCATTTTGTTACGTGAAATTGTAAACATGTGGCCATGGATTTTGAAAATTCTAGAGAGAATTTTAAAAGCTTTAACAGAATTTCAACAATTTTGAGAGGGATTTGAAAAGTTTTAATGGGAATGGGAAGAATTGGGACAAAAATTGGAAAACTTTTAAGGGACTTTGAAAAAATTTCAACTGGAATTTTAGCCATTTTTTGACGTGAAATTGTAAACATGTGGCCATGGATTTTGAAAATTCTAGAGAGAATTTTAAAAGCTTCAACAGAATTTCAACAATTTGGAGAGGGATTTGAAAAGTTTCAATGGGAATGGGAAGAATTGGGACAAAAATTGGAAAATTTTAAGGGACTTTGAAAAAATTTCAACTGGAATTTTAGCCATTTTTTTATGTGAAATTGTAAACATGTGGACATGGATTTTGAAAATTCTAGAGAGAATTTTAAAAGCTTTAACAGAATTTCAACAATTTTGAGAGGGATTTGAAAAGTTTCAATGGGAATGGGAAGAATTGGGACAAAAATTGGAAAACTTTTAAGGGACTTTGAAAAAATTTCAACTGGAATTTTAGCCATTTTGTTACATGAAATTGTAAACATGTGGACATGGATTTTGAAAATTCTAGAGAGAATTTTAAAAGCTTCAACAGAATTTCAACAATTTGGAGAGGGATTTGAAAAGTTTCAATGGGAATGGGAAGAATTGGGACAAAAATTGGAAAATTTTTAAGGGACTTTGAAAAAATTTCAACTGGAATTTTAGCCATTTTTTGACGTGAAATTGTAAACATGTGGACATGGATTTTGAAAATTCTAGAGAGAATTTTAAAAGCTTCAAGAGAATTTCAACAATTTTGAGAGGGATTTGAAAAGTTTCAATGGGAATGGGAAGAATTGGGACAAAAATTGGAAAATTTTTAAGGGACTTTGAAAAAATTTCAACTGGAATTTTAGCCATTTTTTGACGTGAAATTGTAAACATGTGGACATGGATTTTGAAAATTCTAGAGAGAATTTTAAAAGCTTCAACAGAATTTCAACAATTTTGAGAGGGATTTGAAAAGTTTCAATGGGAATGGGAAGAATTGGGACAATAATTGGAAAATTTTGAAGGGACTTTGAAAAAATTTCAACTGGAATTTTAGCCATTTTTTGGCGTGAAATTGTAAACATGTGGACATGGATTTTGAAAATTCTAGAGAGAATTTTAAAAGCTTCAACAGAATTTCAACAATTTTGAGAGGGATTTGAAAAGTTTCAATGGCAATGGGAAGAATTGGGACAAAAATTGGAAAATTTTTCAGGGACTTTGAAAAAATTTCAACTGGAATTTTAGCAATTTTTTGACGTGAAATTGTAAACATGTGGACATGGATTTTGAAAATTCTAGAGAGAATTTTAAAAGCTTCAAGAGGATTTCAACAATTTTGAGAGGGATTTGAAAAGTTTCAATGGGAATGGGAAGAATTGGGACAAAAATTGGAAAATTTTTAAGGGACTTTGAAAAAATTTCAACTGGAATTTTAGCCATTTTTTGACGTGAAATTGTAAACATGTGGACATGGATTTTGAAAATTCTAGAGAGAATTTTAAAAGCTTCAAGAGAATTTCAACAATTTTGAGAGGGATTTGAAAAGTTTCAATGGGAATGGGAAGAATTGGGACAAAAATTGGAAAATTTTAAGGGACTTTGAAAAAATTTCAACTGGAATTTTAGCCATTTTTTTATGTGGAATTGTAAACATGTGGACATGGATTTTGAAAATTCTAGAGAGAATTTTAAAAGCTTCAAGAGGATTTCAACAATTTTGAGAGGGATTTGAAAAGTTTCAATGGGAATGGGAAGAATTGGGACAAAAATTGGAAAACTTTTAAGGGACTTTGAAAAAATTTCAACTGGAATTTTAGCCATTTTTTGACGTGAAATTGTAAACATGTGGCCATGGATTTTGAAAATTCTAGAGAGAATTTTAAAAGCTTCAAGAGAATTTCAACAATTTGGAGAGGGATTTGAAAAGTTTCAATGGGAATGGGAAGAATTGGGACAAAAATTGGAAAATTTTTAAGGGACTTTGAAAAAATTTCAACTGGAATTTTAGCCATTTTTTGACGTGAAATTGTAAACATGTGGCCATGGATTTTGAAAATTCTACAGAGAATTTTAAAAGCTTCAAGAGAATTTCAACAATTTTGAGAGGGATTTGAAAAGTTTCAATGGGAATGGGAAGAATTGGGACAAAAATTGGAAAATTTTTAAGGGACTTTGAAAAAATTTCAACTGGAATTTTAACAATTTTTTTATGTGAAATTGTAAACATGTGGACATGGATTTTGAATATTCTAGAGAGAATTTTAAAAGCTTCAACAGAATTTCAACAATTTGGAGAGGGATTTGAAAAGTTTCAATGGGAATGGGAAGAATTGGGACAAAAATTGGAAAATTTTTAAGGGACTTTGAAAAAATTTCAACTGGAATTTTAGCCATTTTGTTACGTGAAATTGTAAACATGTTGAAGTGGATTTTGAAAATTCTAGAGAGAATTTTAAAAGCTTCAAGAGAATTTACACAATTTTGAGAGGGATTTGAAAAGTTTCAATGGGAATGGGAAGAATTGGGACAAAAATTGGAAAATTTTTAAGGGACTTTGAAAAAATTTCAACGGGAATTTTAGCCATTTTTTGTCGTGAAATTGTAAACATGTGGACATGGATTTTGAAAATTCTAGAGAGAATTTATAAAGCTTCAAGAGAATTTCAACAATTTTGAGAGGGATTTGAAAAGTTTCAATGGGAATGGGAAGAATTGGGACAAAAATTGGAAAATTTTGAAGGGACTTTGAAAAAATTTCAACTGGAATTTTACCATTTTTTTTACGTGAAATTGTAAACATGTGGACATGGATTTTGAAAATTCTAGAGAGAATTTTAAAAGCTTCAACAGAATTTCAACAATTTTGAGAGGAATTTGAAAAGTTTCAATGGGAATGGGAAGAATTGGGACAAAAATTGGAAAATTTTGAAGGGACTTTGAAAAAATTTCAACTGGAATTTTAGCCATTTTGTTACGTGAAATTGTAAACATGTTGAAGTGGATTTTGAAAATTCTAGAGAGAATTTTAAAAGCTTCAAGAGAATTTCAACAATTTTGAGAGGGATTTGAAAAGTTTCAATGGGAATGGGAAGAATTGGGACAAAAATTGGAAAATTTTTAAGGGACTTTGAAAAAATTTCAACTGGAATTTTACCATTTTTTTTACGTGAAATTGTAAACATGTGGACATGGATTTTGAAAATTCTAGAGAGAATTTTAAAAGCTTCAACAGAATTTCAACAATTTTGAGAGGAATTTGAAAAGTTTCAATGGGAATGGGAAGAATTGGGACAAAAATTGGAAAATTTTGAAGGGACTTTGAAAAAATTTCAACTGGAATTTTAGCCATTTTGTTACGTGAAATTGTAAACATGTTGAAGTGGATTTTGAAAATTCTAGAGAGAATTTTAAAAGCTTCAAGAGAATTTCAACAATTTTGAGAGGGATTTGAAAAGTTTCAATGGGAATGGGAAGAATTGGGACAAAAATTGGAAAATTTTTAAGGGACTTTGAAAAAATTTCAACTGGAATTTTAGCCATTTTTTGACGTGAAATTGTAAACATGTGGCCATGGATTTTGAAAATTCTAGAGAGAATTTTAAAAGCTTCAAGAGAATTTCAACAATTTTGAGAGGGATTTGAAAAGTTTCAATGGGAATGGGAAGAATTGGGACAAAAATTGGAAAATTTTTAAGGGACTTTGAAAAAATTTCAACTGGAATTTTAGCCATTTTTTGACATGAAATTGTAAACATGTGGACATGGATTTTGAAAATTCTAGAGAGAATTTTAAAAGCTTCAACAGAATTTCAACAATTTTGAGAGGGATTTGAAAAGTTTCAATGGGAATGGGAAGAATTGGGACAAAAATTGGAAAAGTTTTAAGGGACTTTGAAAAAATTTCAACTGGAATTTTAACAATTTTTTTATGTGAAATTGTAAACATGTGGCCATGGATTTTGAAAATTCTAGAGAGAATTTTAAAAGCTTCAACAGAATTTCAACAATTTTGAGAGGGATTTGAAAAGTTTCAATGGGAATGGGAAGAATTGGGACAAAAATTGGAAAATTTTTAAGGGACTTTGAAAAAATTTCAACTGGAATTTTAACAATTTTTTTATGTGAAATTGTAAACATGTGGCCATGGATTTTGAAAATTCTAGAGAGAATTTTAAAAGCTTCAAGAGAATTTCAACAATTTTGAGAGGGATTTGAAAAGTTTCAATGGGAATGGGAAGAATTGGGACAAAAATTGGAAAATTTTTAAGGGACTTTGAAAAAATTTCAACGGGAATTTTAGCCATTTTTTGTCGTGAAATTGTAAACATGTGGACATGGATTTTGAAAATTCTAGAGAGAATTTATAAAGCTTCAAGAGAATTTCAACAATTTTGAGAGGGATTTGAAAAGTTTCAATGGGAATGGGAAGAATTGGGACAAAAATTGGAAAATTTTGAAGGGACTTTGAAAAAATTTCAACTGGAATTTTAGCCAGTTTTTGACGTGAAATTGTAAACATGTTGAAGTGGATTTTGAAAATTCTAGAGAGAATTTTAAAAGCTTCAAGAGAATTTACACAATTTTGAGAGGGATTTGAAAAGTTTCAATGGGAATGGGAAGAATTGGGACAAAAATTGGAAAATTTTTAAGGGACTTTGAAAAATTTCAACGGGAATTTTAGCAATTTTTTGTCGTGAAATTGTAAACATGTGGACATGGATTTTGAAAATTCTAGAGAGAATTTTAAAAGCTTCAACAGAATTTCAACAATTTTGAGAGGGATTTGAAAAGTTTCAATGGAATGGGAAGAATTGGGACAAAAATTGGAAAATTTTGAAGGGACTTTGAAAAAATTTCAACTGGAATTTTAGCCATTTTTTGACGTGAAATTGTAAACATGTGGCCATGGATTTTGAAAATTCTAGAGAGAATTTTAAAAGCTTCAAGAGAATTTCAACAATTTTGAGAGGGATTTGAAAAGTTTCAATGGGAATGGGAAGAATTGGGACAAAAATTGGAAAATTTTTAAGGGACTTTGAAAAAATTTCAACTGGAATTTTAGCCATTTTTTGACATGAAATTGTAAACATGTGGACATGGATTTTGAAAATTCTAGAGAGAATTTTAAAAGCTTCAACAGAATTTCAACAATTTTGAGAGGGATTTGAAAAGTTTCAATGGGAATGGGAAGAATTGGGACAAAAATTGGAAAATTTTTAAGGGACTTTGAAAAAATTTCAACTGGAATTTTAACAATTTTTTTATGTGAAATTGTAAACATGTGGACATGGATTTTGAATATTCTAGAGAGAATTTTAAAAGCTTCAACAGAATTTCAACAATTTTGAGAGGGATTTGAAAAGTTTCAATGGGAATGGGAAGAATTGGGACAAAAATTGGAAAATTTTTAAGGGACTTTGAAAAAATTTCAACTGGAATTTTAGCCATTTTTTGACGTGAAATTGTAAACATGTGGACATGGATTTTGAAAATTCTAGAGAGAATTTATAAAGCTTCAAGAGAATTTCAACAATTTTGAGAGGGATTTGAAAAGTTTCAATGGGAATGGGAAGAATTGGGACAAAAATTGGAAAATTTTGAAGGGACTTTGAAAAAATTTCAACTGGAATTTTAGCCATTTTTTGACGTGAAATTGTAAACATGTTGAAGTGGATTTTGAAAATTCTAGAGAGAATTTTAAAAGCTTCAAGAGAATTTCAACAATTTTGAGAGGGATTTGAAAAGTTTCAATGGGAATGGGAAGAATTGGGACAAAAATTGGAAAATTTTTAAGGGACTTTGAAAAAATTTCAACTGGAATTTTAGCCATTTTTTGACGTGAAATTGTAAACATGTGGCCATGGATTTTGAAAATTCTAGAGAGAATTTTAAAAGCTTCAACAGAATTTCAACAATTTTGAGAGGGATTTGAAAAGTTTCAATGGGAATGGGAAGAATTGGGACAAAAATTGGAAAATTTTAAGGGACTTTGAAAAAATTTCAACTGGAATTTTAGCCATTTTTTTATGTGAAATTGTAAACATGTGGACATGGATTTTGAAAATTCTAGAGAGAATTTTAAAAGCTTTAACAGAATTTCAACAATTTTGAGAGGGATTTGAAAAGTTTCAATGGGAATGGGAAGAATTGGGACAAAAATTGGAAAACTTTTAAGGGACTTTGAAAAAATTTCAACTGGAATTTTAGCCATTTTTTGACGTGAAATTGTAAACATGTGGACATGGATTTTGAAAATTCTAGAGAGAATTTTAAAAGCTTCAAGAGAATTTCAACAATTTTGAGAGGGATTTGAAAAGTTTCAATGGGAATGGGAAGAATTGGGACAAAAATTGGAAAATTTTTCAGGGACTTTGAAAAAATTTCAACTGGAATTTTAGCCATTTTTTGACGTGAAATTGTAAACATGTGGACATGGATTTTGAAAATTCTAGAGAGAATTTTAAAAGCTTCAACAGAATTTCAACAATTTGGAGAGGGATTTGAAAAGTTTCAATGGGAATGGGAAGAATTGGGACAAAAATTGGAAAATTTTTAAGGGACTTTGAAAAAATTTCAACTGGAATTTTACCATTTTTTTTTACGTGAAATTGTAAACATGTGGACATGGATTTTGAAAATTCTAGAGAGAATTTTAAAAGCTTCAAGAGAATTTCAACAATTTGGAGAGGGATTTGAAAAGTTTCAATGGGAATGGGAAGAATTGGGACAAAAATTGGAAAATTTTTAAGGGACTTTGAAAAAATTTCAACTGGAATTTTAGCCATTTTTTGACGTGAAATTGTAAACATGTGGACATGGATTTTGAAAATTCTAGAGAGAATTTTAAAAGCTTCAACAGAATTTCAACAATTTTGAGAGGAATTTGAAAAGTTTCAATGGGAATGGGAAGAATTGGGACAAAAATTGGAAAATTTTTAAGGGACTTTGAAAAAATTTCAACTGGAATTTTACCATTTTTTTTACGTGAAATTGTAAACATGTGGACATGGATTTTGAAAATTCTAGAGAGAATTTTAAAAGCTTCAACAGAATTTCAACAATTTTGAGAGGAATTTGAAAAGTTTCAATGGGAATGGGAAGAATTGGGACAAAAATTGGAAAATTTTGAAGGGACTTTGAAAAAATTTCAACTGGAATTTTAGCCATTTTGTTACGTGAAATTGTAAACATGTTGAAGTGGATTTTGAAAATTCTAGAGAGAATTTTAAAAGCTTCAAGAGAATTTCAACAATTTTGAGAGGGATTTGAAAAGTTTCAATGGGAATGGGAAGAATTGGGACAAAAATTGGAAAATTTTTAAGGGACTTTGAAAAAATTTCAACTGGAATTTTAGCCATTTTTTGACGTGAAATTGTAAACATGTGGACATGGATTTTGAAAATTCTAGAGAGAATTTTAAAAGCTTCAAGAGAATTTCAACAATTTTGAGAGGGATTTGAAAAGTTTCAATGGGAATGGGAAGAATTGGGACAAAAATTGGAAAATTTTTAAGGGACTTTGAAAAAATTTCAACTGGAATTTTAACAATTTTTTATGTGAAATTGTAAAAATGTGGCCATGGATTTTGAAAATTCTAGAGAGAATTTTAAAAGCTTCAACAGAATTTCAACAATTTTGAGAGGGATTTGAAAAGTTTCAATGGGAATGGGAAGAATTGGGACAAAAATTGGAAAATGTTTAAGGGACTTTGAAAAAATTTCAACTGGAATTTTAGCCATTTTTTTATGTGGAATTGTAAACATGTGGACATGGATTTTGAAAATTCTAGAGAGAATTTTAAAAGCTTTAACAGAATTTCAACCATTTTGAGAGGGATTTGAAAAGTTTCAATGGGAATGGGAAGAATTGGGACAAAAATTGGAAAACTTTTAAGGGACTTTGAAAAAATTTCAACTGGAATTTTAGCCATTTTTTGACGTGAAATTGTAAACATGTGGCCATGGATTTTGAAAATTCTAGAGAGAATTTTAAAAGCTTCAACAGAATTTCAACAATTTGGAGAGGGATTTGAAAAGTTTCAATGGGAATGGGAAGAATTGGGACAAAAATTGGAAAATTTTTAAGGGACTTTGAAAAAATTTCAACTGGAATTTTAGCCATTTTTTGACGTGAAATTGTAAACATGTGGCCATGGATTTTGAAAATTCTAGAGAGAATTTTAAAAGCTTCAACAGAATTTCAACAATTTTGAGAGGGATTTGAAAAGTTTCAATGGGAATGGGAAGAATTGGGACAAAAATTGGAAAATTTTTAAGGGACTTTGAAAAAATTTCAACTGGAATTTTAACAATTTTTTTATGTGAAATTGTAAACATGTGGCCATGGATTTTGAATATTCTAGAGAGAATTTTAAAAGCTTCAAGAGAATTTCAACAATTTTGAGAGGGATTTGAAAAGTTTCAATGGGAATGGGAAGAATTGGGACAAAAATTGGAAAATTTTTAAGGGACTTTGAAAAAATTTCAACTGGAATTTTAGCCATTTTGTTACGTGAAATTGTAAACATGTTGAAGTGGATTTTGAAAATACTAGAGAGAATTTTAAAAGCTTCAAGAGAATTTCAACAATTTTGAGAGGGATTTGAAAAGTTTCAATGGGAATGGGAAGAATTGGGACAAAAATTGGAAAATTTTTAAGGGACTTTGAAAAAATTTCAACTGGAATTTTAGCCATTTTTTGACGTGAAATTGTAAACATGTGGACATGGATTTTGAAAATTCTAGAGAGAATTTTAAAAGCTTCAACAGAATTTCAACAATTTGGAGAGGGATTTGAAAAGTTTCAATGGGAATGGGAAGAATTGGGACAATAATTGGAAAATTTTTAAGGGACTTTGAAAAAATTTCAACTGGAATTTTAGCCATTTTTTGACGTGAAATTGTAAACATGTGGCCATGGATTTTGAAAATTCTACAGAGAATTTTAAAAGCTTCAACAGAATTTCAACAATTTTGAGAGGGATTTGAAAAGTTTCAATGGGAATGGGAAGAATTGGGACAAAAATTGGAAAATTTTTAAGGGACTTTGAAAAAATTTCAACTGGAATTTTAACAATTTTTTTATGTGAAATTGTAAACATGTGGCCATGGATTTTGAATATTCTAGAGAGAATTTTAAAAGCTTCAACAGAATTTCAACAATTTTGAGAGGGATTTGAAAAGTTTCAATGGGAATGGGAAGAATTGGGACAAAAATTGGAAAATTTTTAAGGGACTTTGAAAAAATTTCAACTGGAATTTTAGCCATTTTGTTACGTGAAATTGTAAACATGTTGAAGTGGATTTTGAAAATACTAGAGAGAATTTTAAAAGCTTCAAGAGAATTTCAACAATTTTGAGAGGGATTTGAAAAGTTTCAATGGGAATGGGAAGAATTGGGACAAAAATTGGAAAATTTTTAAGGGACTTTGAAAAAATTTCAACTGGAATTTTAGCCATTTTTTGACGTGAAATTGTAAACATGTGGACATGGATTTTGAAAATTCTAGAGAGAATTTTAAAAGCTTCAACAGAATTTCAACAATTTGGAGAGGGATTTGAAAAGTTTCAATGGGAATGGGAAGAATTGGGACAATAATTGGAAAATTTTTAAGGGACTTTGAAAAAATTTCAACTGGAATTTTAGCAATTTTTTGACGTGAAATTGTAAACATGTGGACATGGATTTTGAAAATTCTAGAGAGAATTTTAAAAGCTTCAACAGAATTTCAACAATTTTGAGAGGGATTTGAAAAGTTTCAATGGGAATGGGAAGAATTGGAACAAAAATTGGAAAATATTTAAGGGACTTTGAAAAAATTTCAACTGGAATTTTACCATTTTTTTTTACGTGAAATTGTAAACATGTGGATATGGATTTTGAAAATTCTAGAGAGAATTTTAAAAGCTTCAAGAGAATTTCAACAATTTGGAGAGGGATTTGAAAAGTTTCAATGGGAATGGGAAGAATTGGGACAAAAATTGGAAAATTTTTAAGGGACTTTGAAAAAATTTCAACTGGAATTTTAGCCATTTTTTGACGTGAAATTGTAAACATGTGGACATGGATTTTGAAAATTCTAGAGAGAATTTTAAAAGCTTCAACAGAATTTCAACAATTTTGAGAGGAATTTGAAAAGTTTCAATGGGAATGGGAAGAATTGGGACAAAAAATGGAAAATTTTGAAGGGACTTTGAAAAAATTTCAACTGGAATTTTACCATTTTTTTTACGTGAAATTGTAAACATGTGGACATGGATTTTGAAAATTCTAGAGAGAATTTTAAAAGGTTCAAGAGAATTTCAACAATTTGGAGAGGGATTTGAAAAGTTTCAATGGGAATGGGAAGAATTGGGACAAAAATTGGAAAATTTTTAAGGGACTTTGAAAAAATTTCAACTGGAATTTTAGCCATTTTTTGACGTGAAATTGTAAACATGTGGCCATGGATTTTGAAAATTCTAGAGAGAATTTTAAAAGCTTCAAGAGAATTTCAACAATTTTGAGAGGGATTTGAAAAGTTTCAATGGGAATGGGAAGAATTGGGACAAAAATTGGAAAATTTTTAAGGGACTTTGAAAAAATTTCAACTGGAATTTTAACAATTTTTTATGTGAAATTGTAAAAATGTGGCCATGGATTTTGAAAATTCTAGAGAGAATTTTAAAAGCTTCAACAGAATTTCAACAATTTTGAGAGGGATTTGAAAAGTTTCAATGGGAATGGGAAGAATTGGGACAAAAATTGGAAAATTTTTAAGGGACTTTGAAAAAATTTCAACTGGAATTTTGGCCATTTTGTTACGTGAAATTGTAAACATGTGGACATGGATTTTGAAAATTCTAGAGAGAATTTTAAAAGCTTCAACAGAATTTCAACAATTTTGAGAGGGATTTGAAAAGTTTCAATGGGAATGGGAAGAATTGGGACAAAAATTGGAAAATTTTTCAGGGACTTTGAAAAAATTTCAACTGGAATTTTAGCCATTTTTTGACGTGAAATTGTAAACATGTGGACATGGATTTTGAAAATTCTAGAGAGAATTTTAAAAGCTTCAACAGAATTTCAACAATTTTGAGAGGGATTTGAAAAGTTTCAATGGGAATGGGAAGAATTGGGACAAAAATTGGAAAATTTTAAGGGACTTTGAAAAAATTTCAACTGGAATTTTAGCCATTTTTTGACGTGAAATTGTAAACATGTGGACATGGATTTTGAAAATTCTAGAGAGAATTTTAAAAGCTTTAACAGAATTTCAACAATTTTGAGAGGGATTTGAAAAGTTTCAATGGGAATGGGAAGAATTGGGACAAAAATTGGAAAACTTTTAAGGGACTTTGAAAAAATTTCAACTGGAATTTTAGCCATTTTTTGACGTGAAATTGTAAACATGTGGCCATGGATTTTGAAAATTCTAGAGAGAATTTTAAAAGCTTCAACAGAATTTCAACAATTTGGAGAGGGATTTGAAAAGTTTCAATGGGAATGGGAAGAATTGGGACAAAAATTGGAAAATTTTTAAGGGACTTTGAAAAAATTTCAACTGGAATTTTAGCCATTTTTTGACGTGAAATTGTAAACATGTTGAAGTGGATTTTGAAAATTCTAGAGAGAATTTTAAAAGCTTCAAGAGAATTTACACAATTTTGAGAGGGATTTGAAAAGTTTCAATGGGAATGGCAAGAATTGGGACAAAAATTGGAAAATTTTTAAGGGACTTTGAAAAAATTTCAACGGGAATTTTAGCCATTTTTTGTCGTGAAATTGTAAACATGTGGACATGGATTTTGAAAATTCTAGAGAGAATTTTAAAAGCTTCAACAGAATTTCAACAATTTTGAGAGGGATTTGAAAAGTTTCAATGGAATGGGAAGAATTGGGACAAAAATTGGAAAACTTTGAAGGGACTTTGAAAAAATTTCAACTGGAATTTTAGCCATTTTTTGACATGAAATTGTAAACATGTGGACATGGATTTTGAAAATTCTAGAGAGAATTTTAAAAGCTTCAACAGAATTTCAACAATTTTGAGAGGGATTTGAAAAGTTGCAATGGGAATGGGAAGAATTGGGACAAAAATTGGAAAATTTTTAAGGGACTTTGAAAAAATTTCAACTGGAATTTTAACAATTTTTTTATGTGAAATTGTAAACATGTGGCCATGGATTTTGAATATTCTAGAGAGAATTTTAAAAGCTTCAACAGAATTTCAACAATTTTGAGAGGGATTTGAAAAGTTTCAATGGGAATGGGAAGAATTGGGACAAAAATTGGAAAATTTTTAAGGGACTTTGAAAAAATTTCAACTGGAATTTTAGCCATTTTTTGTCGTGAAATTGTAAACATGTGGACATGGATTTTGAAAATTCTAGAGAGAATTTATAAAGCTTCAAGAGAATTTCAACAATTTTGAGAGGGATTTGAAAAGTTTCAATGGGAATGGGAAGAATTGGGACAAAAATTGGAAAATTTTGAAGGGACTTTGAAAAAATTTCAACTGGAATTTTAGCCATTTTTTGACGTGAAATTGTAAACATGTGGCCATGGATTTTGAAAATTCTAGAGAGAATTTTAAAAGCTTCAAGAGAATTTCAACAATTTAGAGAGGGATTTGAAAAGTTTCAATGGGAATGGGAAGAATTGGGACAAAAATTGGAAAATTTTTAAGGGACTTTGAAAAAATTTCAACTGGAATTTTAACAATTTTTTTATGTGAAATTGTAAACATGTGGCCATGGATTTTGAATATTCTAGAGAGAATTTTAAAAGCTTCAACAGAATTTCAACAATTTTGAGAGGGATTTGAAAAGTTTCAATGGGAATGGGAAGAATTGGGACAAAAATTGGAAAATTTTTAATGGACTTTGAAAAAATTTCAACTGGAATTTTAGCCATTTTTTTATGTGAAATTGTAAACATGTGGACATGGATTTTGAAAATTCTAGAGAGAATTTTAAAAGCTTCAAGAGAATTTCAAAAATTTGGAGAGGGATTTGAAAAGTTTCAATGGGAATGGGAAGAATTGGGACAAAATTGGAAAATTTTTAAGGGACTTTGAAAAAATTTCAACTGGAATTTTAACAATTTTTTTATGTGAAATTGTAAACATGTGGCCATGGATTTTGAATATTCTAGAGAGAATTTTAAAAGCTTCAACAGAATTTCAACAATTTTGAGAGGGATTTGAAAAGTTTCAATGGGAATGGGAAGAATTGGGACAAAAATTGGAAAATTTTTAAGGGACTTTGAAAACATTTCAACTGGAATTTTAGCCATTTTTTTATGTGAAATTGTAAACATGTGGACATGGATTTTGAAAATTCTAGAGAGAATTTTAAAAGGTTCAAGAGAATTTCAACAATTTGGAGAGGGATTTGAAAAGTTTCAATGGGAATGGGAAGAATTGGGACAAAAATTGGAAAACTTTTAAGGGACTTTGAAAAAATTTCAATAGGAATTTTAGCCATTTTTTGACGTGAAATTGTAAACATGTTGAAGTGGATTTTGAAAATTCTAGAGAGAATTTTAAAAGCTTCAACAGAATTTCAACAATTTTGAGAGGGATTTGAAAAGTTTCAATGGGAATGGGAAGAATTGGGACAAAAATTGGAAAATTTTTAAGGGACTTTGAAAAAATTTCAGCTGGAATTTTAGCCATTTTTTGACGTGAAATTGTAAACATGTGGACATGGATTTTGAAAATTCTAGAGAGAATTTTAAAAGCTTCAAGAGAATTTCAACAATTTTGAGAGGGATTTGAAAAGTTTCAATGGGAATGGGAAGAATTGGGACAAAAATTGGAAAATTTTTAAGGGACTTTGAAAAAATTTCAACTGGAATTTTAGCTATTTTTTTATGTGAAATTGTAAACATGTGGACATGGATTTTGAAAATTCTAGAGAGAATTTTAAAAGCTTCAAGAGAATTTCAACAATTTAGAGAGGGATTTGAAAAGTTTCAATGGGAATGGGAAGAATTGGGACAAAAATTGGAAAATTTTTAAGGGACTTTGAAAAAATTTCAACTGGAATTTTAGCCATTTTTTGACATGAAATTGTAAACATGTGGACATGGATTTTGAAAATTCTAGAGAGAATTTTAAAAGGTTCAAGAGAATTTCAACAATTTGGAGAGGGATTTGAAAAGTTTCAATGGGAATGGGAAGAATTGGGACAAAAATTGGAAAATTTTTAAGGGACTTTGAAAAAATTTCAACTGGAATTTTAGCCATTTTTTGTCGTGAAATTGTAAACATGTGGACATGGATTTTGAAAATTCTAGAGAGAATTTTAAAAGCTTCAAGAGAATTTCAACAATTTTGAGAGGGATTTGAAAAGTTTCAATGGGAATGGGAAGAATTGGGACAAAAATTGGAAAATTTTTAAGGGACTTTGAAAAAATTTCAACTGGAATTTTAGCCATTTTTTGACGTGAAATTGTAAACATGTGGCCATGGATTTTGAAAATTCTAGAGAGGATTTTAAAAGCTTCAAGAGAATTTCAACAATTTTGAGAGGGATTTGAAAAGTTTCAATGGGAATGGGAAGAATTGGGACAAAAATTGGAAAATTTTTAAGGGACTTTGAAAAAATTTCAACTGGAATTTTAGCCATTTTTTGACGTGAAATTGTAAACATGTGGACATGGATTTTGAAAATTCTAGAGAGAATTTTAAAAGCTTCAACAGAATTTCAACAATTTTGAGAGGGATTTGAAAAGTTTCAATGGGAATGGGAAGAATTGGGACAAAAATTGGAAAATTTTTAAGGGACTTTGAAAAAATTTCAACTGGAATTTTAGCCATTTTTTGACATGAAATTGTAAACATGTGGACATGGATTTTGAAAATTCTAGAGAGAATTTTAAAAGGTTCAAGAGAATTTCAACAATTTGGAGAGGGATTTGAAAAGTTTCAATGGGAATGGGAAGAATTGGGACAAAAATTGGAAAATTTTTAAGGGACTTTGAAAAAATTTCAACTGGAATTTTAGCCATTTTTTAATGTGAAATTGTAAACATGTGGCCATGGATTTTGAATATTCTAGAGAGAATTTTAAAAGCTTCAAGAGAATTTCAACAATTTGGAGAGGGATTTGAAAAGTTTCAATGGGAATGGGAAGAATTGGGACAAAAATTGGAAAATTTTTAAGGGACTTTGAAAAAATTTCAACTGGAATTTTAGCCATTTTTTGACGTGAAATTGTAAACATGTGGCCATGGATTTTGAAAATTCTAGAGAGAATTTTAAAAGGTTCAAGAGGATTTCAACAATTTTGAGAGGGATTTGAAAAGTTTCAATGGGAATGGGAAGAATTGGGACAAAAATTGGAAAATTTTTAAGGGACTTTGAAAAAATTTCAACTGGAATTTTAGCCATTTTGTGACGTGAAATTGTACACATGTTGAAGTGGATTTTGAAAATTCTAGAGAGAATTTTAAAAGCTTCAACAGAATTTCAACAATTTGGAGAGGGATTTGAAAAGTTTCAATGGGAATGGGAAGAATTGGGACAAAAATTGGAAAATTTTTAAGGGACTTTGAAAAAATTTCAGCTGGAATTTTAGCCATTTTTTGACGTGAAATTGTAAACATGTGGCCATGGATTTTGAAAATTCTAGAGAGAATTTTAAAAGCTTCAAGAGAATTTCAACAATTTGGAGAGGGATTTGAAAAGTTTCAATGGGAATGGGAAGAATTGGGAGAAAAATTGGAAAACTTTTAAGGGACTTTGAAAAAATTTCAACTGGAATTTTAGCCATTTTTTGACGCGAAATTGTAAACATGTGGACATGGATTTTGAAAATTCTAGAGAGAATTTTAAAAGCTTCAAGAGAATTTCAACAATTTTGAGAGGGATTTGAAAAGTTTCAATGGGAATGGGAAGAATTGGGACAAAAATTGGAAAATTTTGAAGGGACTTTGAAAAAATTTCAACTGGAATTTTAGCCATTTTTTGACGTGAAATTGTAAACATGTGGACATGGATTTTGAAAATTCTAGAGAGAATTTTAAAAGCTTCAAGAGAATTTCAACAATTTTGAGAGGGATTTGAAAAGTTTCAATGGGAATGGGGAGAATTGGGACAAAAATTGGAAAATTTTTAAGGGACTTTGAAAAAATTTCAACTGGAATTTTAGCAATTTTTTGACGTGAAATTGTAAACATGTGGCCATGGATTTTGAAAATTCTAGCGAGAATTTTAAAAGCTTCAAGAGAATTTCAACAATTTTGAGAGGGATTTGAAAAGTTTCAATGGGAATGGGAAGAATTGGGACAAAAATTGGAAAATTTTTAAGGGACTTTGAAAAAATTTCAACTGGAATTTTAACAATTTTTTTATGTGAAATTGTAAACATGTTGAAGTGGATTTTGAAAATTCTAGAGAGAATTTTAAAAGCTTCAAGAGAATTTCAACAATTTTGAGAGGGATTTGAAAAGTTTCAATGGGAATGGGAAGAATTGGGACAAAAATTGGAAAATTTTTAAGGGACTTTGAAAAAATTTCAACTGGAATTTTAGCCATTTTTTGACGTGAAATTGTAAACATGTGGCCATGGATTTTGAAAATTCTAGAGAGAATTTTAAAAGGTTCAAGAGAATTTCAACAATTTGGAGAGGGATTTGAAAAGTTTCAATGGGAATGGGAAGAATTGGGACAAAAAATGGAAAATTTTTAAGGGACTTTGAAAAAATTTCAACTGGAATTTTAGCCATTTTGTTACGTGAAATTGTAAACATGTGGACATGGATTTTGAAAATTCTAGAGAGAATTTTAAAAGCTTCAACAGAATTTCAACAATTTTGAGAGGGATTTGAAAAGTTTCAATGGGAATGGGAAGAATTGGGACAAAAATTGGAAAATTTTTAAGGGACTTTGAAAAAATTTCAACTGGAATTTTACCATTTTTTTTACGTGAAATTGTAAACATGTGGACATGGATTTTGAAAATTCTAGAGAGAATTTTAAAAGCTTCAAGAGAATTTCAACAATTTGGAGAGGGATTTGAAAAGTTTCAATGGGAATGGGAAGAATTGGGACAAAAAATGGAAAATTTTTAAGGGACTTAGAAAAAATTTCAACTGGAATTTTAGCCATTTTGTTACATGAAATTGTAAACATGTGGACATGGATTTTGAAAATTCTAGAGAGAATTTTAAAAGCTTCAACAGAATTTCAACAATTTTGAGAGGGATTTGAAAAGTTTCAATGGGAATGGGAAGAATTGGGACAAAAATTGGAAAATTTTTAAGGGACTTTGAAAAAATTTCAACGGGAATTTTAGCCATTTTTTTATGTGAAATTGTAAACATGTGGACATGGATTTTGAAAATTCTAGAGAGAATTTTAAAAGCTTCAAGAGAATTTCAACAATTTTGAGAGGGATTTGAAAAGTTTCAATGGGAATGGGAAGAATTGGGACAAAAATTGGAAAATTTTGAAGGGACTTTGAAAAAATTTCAACTGGAATTTTAGCCATTTTTTGACGTGAAATTGTAAACATGTGGACATGGATTTTGAAAATTCTAGAGAGAATTTTAAAAGCTTCAAGAGAATTTCAACAATTTTGAGAGGGATTTGAAAAGTTTCAATGGGAATGGGAAGAATTGGGACAAAAATGGGAAAATTTTTAAGGGACTTTGAAAAAATTTCAACTGGAATTTTAGCCATTTTTTGATGTGAAATTGTAAACATGTGGCCATGGATTTTGAAAATTCTAGAGAGAATTTTAAAAGCTTCAATAGAATTTCAACAATTTTGAGAGGGATTTGAAAAGTTTCAATGGGAATGGGAAGAATTGGGACAAAAATTGGAAAATTTTTAAGGGACTTTGAAAAAATTTCAACTGGAATTTTAGCCATTTTTTGACGTGAAATTGTAAACATGTGGCCATGGATTTTGAAAATTCTAGAGAGAATTTTAAAAGCTTCAAGAGAATTTCAACAATTTTGAGAGGGATTTGAAAAGTTTCAATGGGAATGGGAAGAATTGGGACAAAAATTGGAAAATTTTTAAGGGACTTTGAAAAAATTTCAACTGGAATTTTAACAATTTTTTTATGTGAAATTGTAAACATGTGGACATGGATTTTGAAAATTCTAGAGAGAATTTTAAAAGGTTCAAGAGAATTTCAACAATTTGGAGAGGGATTTGAAAAGTTTCAATGGGAATGGGAAGAATTGGGACAAAAATTGGAAAATTTTTAAGGGACTTTGAAAAAATTTCAACTGGAATTTTAGCCATTTTTTGACGTGAAATTGTAAACATGTGGACATGGATTTTGAAAATTCTAGAGAGAATTTTAAAAGCTTCAAGAGAATTTCAACAATTTGGAGAGGGATTTGAAAAGTTTCAATGGGAATGGGAAGAATTGGGACAAAAATTGGAAAATATTTTAAGGGACTTTGAAAAAATTTCAACTGGAATTTTAGCAATTTTTTGTCGTGAAATTGTAAACATGTGGACATGGATTTTGAAAATTCTAGAGAGAATTTTAAAAGCTTCAAGAGAATTTCAACAATTTTGAGAGGGATTTGAAAAGTTTCAATGGGAATGGGAAGAATTGGGACAAAAATTGGAAAATTTTTAAGGGACTTTGAAAAAATTTCAACTGGAATTTTAGCCATTTTTTGACGTGAAATTGTAAACATGTTGAAGTGGATTTTGAAAACTCTAGAGAGAATTTTAAAAGCTTCAAGAGAATTTCAACAATTTTGAGAGGGATTTGAAAAGTTTCAATGGGAATGGGAAGAATTGGGACAAAAATTGGAAAACTTTTAAGGGACTTTGAAAAAATTTCAACTGGAATTTTAGCCATTTTTTTACATGAAATTGTAAACATGTGGACATGGATTTTGAAAATTCTAGAGAGAATTTTAAAAGCTTCAACAGAATTTCAACAATTTTGAGAGGGATTTGAAAAGTTTCAATGGGAATGGGAAGAATTGGGACAAAAATTGGAAAATTTTTCAGGGACTTTGAAAAAATTTCAACTGGAATTTTAGCCATTTTTTGACGTGAAATTGTAAACATGTGGACATGGATTTTGAAAATTCTAGAGAGAATTTTAAAAGCTTCAACAGAATTTCAACAATTTTGAGAGGGATTTGAAAAGTTTCAATGGGAATGGGAAGAATTGGGACAAAAATTGGAAAATTTTTCAGGGACTTTGAAAAAATTTCAACTGGAATTTTGGCCATTTTTTGACGTGAAATTGTAAACATGTGGACATGGATTTTGAAAATTCTAGAGAGAATTTTAAAAGCTTCAACAGAATTTCAACAATTTTGAGAGGGATTTGAAAAGTTTCAATGGGAATGGGAAGAATTGGGACAAAAATTGGAAAATTTTTAAGGGACTTTGAAAAAATTTCAGCTGGAATTTTAGCCATTTTTTGACGTGAAATTGTAAACATGTGGACATGGATTTTGAAAATTCTAGAGAGAATTTTAAAAGCTTCAAGAGAATTTCAACAATTTTGAGAGGGATTTGAAAAGTTTCAATGGGAATGGGAAGAATTGGGACAAAAATTGGAAAATTTTGAAGGGACTTTGAAAAAATTTCAACTGGAATTTTAGCAATTTTTTGACGTGAAATTGTAAACATGTGGACATGGATTTTGAAAATTCTAGAGAGAATTTTAAAAGCTTCAAGAGAATTTCAACAATTTTGAGAGGGATTTGAAAAGTTTCAATGGGAATGGGAAGAATTGGGACAAAAATTGGAAAATTTTTAAGGGACTTTGAAAAAATTTCAACTGGAATTTTAGCCATTTTTTGACGTGAAATTGTAAACATGTGGCCATGGATTTTGAAAATTCTAGAGAGAATTTTAAAAGCTTCAAGAGAATTTCAACAATTTTGAGAGGGATTTGAAAAGTTTCAATGGGAATGGGAAGAATTGGGACAAAAATTGGAAAATTTTTAAGGGACTTTGAAAAAATTTCAACTGGAATTTTAGCCATTTTTTGACGTGAAATTGTAAACATGTGGACATGGATTTTGAAAATTCTAGAGAGAATTTTAAAAGCTTCAACAGAATTTCAACAATTTTGAGAGGGATTTGAAAAGTTTCAATGGGAATGGGAAGAATTGGGACAAAAATTGGAAAATTTTGAAGGGACTTTGAAAAAATTTCAACTGGAATTTTAGCCATTTTTTGACGTGAAATTGTAAACATGTGGACATGGATTTTGAAAATTCTAGAGAGAATTTTAAAAGCTTCAAGAGAATTTCAACAATTTTGAGAGGGATTTGAAAAGTTTCAATGGGAATGGGAAGAATTGGGACAAAAATTGGAAAATTTTTAAGGGACTTTGAAAAAATTTCAACTGGAATTTTAGCCATTTTTTTATGTGAAATTGTAAACATGTGGCCATGGATTTTGAAAATTCTAGAGAGAATTTTAAAAGCTTCAAGAGAATTTCAACAATTTGGAGAGGGATTTGAAAAGTTTCAATGGGAATGGGAAGAATTGGGACAAAAATTGGAAAATTTTTAAGGGACTTTGAAAAAATTTCAACTGGAATTTTAGCCATTTTTTGACGTGAAATTGTAAACATGTGGACATGGATTTTGAAAATTCTAGAGAGAATTTTAAAAGCTTCAAGAGAATTTACACAATTTTGAGAGGGATTTGAAAAGTTTCAATGGGAATGGGAAGAATTGGGACAAAAATTGGAAAATTTTTAAGGGACTTTGAAAAATTTCAACGGGAATTTTAGAAATTTTTTGTCGTGAAATTGTAAACATGTGGCCATGGATTTTGAAAATTCTAGAGAGAATTTTAGAAGCTTCAAGAGAATTTCAACAATTTAGAGAGGGATTTGAAAAGTTTCAATGGAATGGGAAGAATTGGGACAAAAATTGGAAAATTTTTAAGGGACTTTGAAAAAATTTCAACTGGAATTTTAGCCATTTTTTGACGTGAAATTGTAAACATGTGGACATGGATTTTGAAAATTCTAGAGAGAATTTTAAAAGCTTCAAGAGAATTTCAACAATTTTGAGAGGGATTTGAAAAGTTTCAATGGGAATGGGAAGAATTGGGACAAAAATTGGAAAATTTTTAAGGGACTTTGAAAAAATTTCAACTGGAATTTTAGCCATTTTTTGACATGAAATTTTAAACATGTGGACATGGATTTTGAAAATTCTAGAGAGGATTTTAAAAGCTTCAAGAGAATTTCAACAATTTTGAGAGGGATTTGAAAAGTTTCAATGGGAATGGGAAGAATTGGGACAAAAATTGGAAAATTTTTAAGGGACTTTGAAAAAATTTCAGCTGGAATTTTAACAATTTTTTTATGTGAAATTGTAAACATGTGGCCATGGATTTTGAATATTCTAGAGAGAATTTTAAAAGCTTCAACAGAATTTCAACAATTTTGAGAGGGATTTGAAAAGTTTCAATGGGAATGGGAAGAATTGGGACAAAAATTGGAAAATTTTTAAGGGACTTTGAAAAAATTTCAACTGGAATTTTAGCCATTTTTTGACGTGAAATTGTAAACATGTGGACATGGATTTTGAAAATTCTAGAGAGAATTTTAAAAGCTTCAAGAGAATTTCAACAATTTTGAGAGGGATTTGAAAAGTTTCAATGGGAATGGGAAGAATTGGGACAAAAATTGGAAAATTTTTAAGGGACTTTGAAAAAATTTCAATAGGAATTTTAGCCATTTTTTGACGTGAAATTGTAAACATGTTGAAGTGGATTTTGAAAATTCTAGAGAGAATTTTAAAAGCTTCAACAGAATTTCAACAATTTGGAGAGGGATTTGAAAAGTTTCAATAGGAATGGGAAGAATTGGGACAAAAATTGGAAAATTTTTAAGGGACTTTGAGAAAATTTCAGATGGAATTTTAGCCATTTTTTGACGTGAAATTGTAAACATGTGGCCATGGATTTTGAAAATTCTAGAGAGAATTTTAAAAGCTTCAAGAGAATTTCAACAATTTGGAGAAGGATTTGAAAAGTTTCAACGGGAATGGGAAGAATTGGGAGAAAAATTGGAAAACTTTTAAGGGACTTTGAAAAAATTTCAACTGGAATTTTAGCCATTTTTTTACGTGAAATTGTAAACATGTGGACATGGATTTTGAAAATTCTAGAGAGAATTTTAAAAGCTTCAAGAGAATTTCAACAATTTTGAGAGGGATTTGAAAAGTTTCAATGGGAATGGGAAGAATTGGGACAAAAATTGGAAAATTTTTAAGGGACTTTGAAAAAATTTCAACGGGAATTTTAGCAATTTTTTGTCGTGAAATTGTAAACATGTGGACATGGATTTTGAAAATTCTAGAGAGAATTTTAAAAGCTTCAAGAGAATTTCAACAATTTTGAGAGGGATTTGAAAAGTTTCAATGGGAATGGGAAGAATTGGGACAAAAATTGGAAAATTTTTAAGGGACTTTGAAAAAATTTCAACTGGAATTTTAGCAATTTTTTGACGTGAAATTGTAAACATGTGGACATGGATTTTGAAAATTCTAGAGAGAATTTTAAAAGCTTCAAGAGAATTTCAACAATTTAGAGAGGGATTTGAAAAGTTTCAATGGGAATGGGAAGAATTGGGACAAAAATTGGAAAATTTTTAAGGGACTTTGAAAAAATTTCAACTGGAATTTTAGCCATTTTTTGACATGAAATTGTAAACATGTGGACATGGATTTTGAAAATTCTAGAGAGAATTTTAAAAGGTTCAAGAGAATTTCAACAATTTGGAGAGGGATTTGAAAAGTTTCAATGGGAATGGGAAGAATTGGGACAAAAATTGGAAAATTTTTAAGGGACTTTGAAAAAATTTCAACTGGAATTTTAGCCATTTTTTGTCGTGAAATTGTAAACATGTGGACATGGATTTTGAAAATTCTAGAGAGAATTTTAAAAGCTTCAACAGAATTTCAACAATTTTGAGAGGGATTTGAAAAGTTTCAATGGGAATGGGAAGAATTGGGACAAAAATTGGAAATTTTTTAAGGGACTTTGAAAAAATTTCAAATGGAATTTTAGCCATTTTTTGACGTGAAATTGTAAACATGTGGACATGGATTTTGAAAATTCTAGAGAGAATTTTAAAAGCTTCAAGAGAATTTCAACAATTTTGAGAGGGATTTGAAAAGTTTCAATGGGAATGGGAAGAATTGGGACAAAAATTGGAAAATTTTTAAGGGACTTTGAAAAAATTTCAACTGGAATTTTAACAATTTTTTTATGTGAAATTGTAAACATGTGGCCATGGATTTTGAAAATTCTAGAGAGAATTTTAAAAGCTTCAAGAGAATTTCAACAATTTGGAGAGGGATTTGAAAAGTTTCAATGGGAATGGGAAGAATTGGGACAAAAATTGGAAAATTTTTAAGGGACTTTGAAAAAATTTCAACTGGAATTTTAGCCATTTTTTGACGTGAAATTGTAAACATGTGGACATGGATTTTGAAAATTCTAGAGAGAATTTTAAAAGCTTCAAGAGAATTTACACAATTTTGAGAGGGATTTGAAAAGTTTCAATGGGAATGGGAAGAATTGGGACAAAAATTGGAAAATTTTTAAGGGACTTTGAAAAATTTCAACGGGAATTTTAGCAATTTTTTGTCGTGAAATTGTAAACATGTGGCCATGGATTTTGAAAATTCTAGAGAGAATTTTAAAAGCTTCAAGAGAATTTCAACAATTTAGAGAGGGATTTGAAAAGTTTCAATGGAATGGGAAGAATTGGGACAAAAATTGGAAAATTTTTAAGGGACTTTGAAAAAATTTCAACTGGAATTTTAGCCATTTTTTGACGTGAAATTGTAAACATGTGGACATGGATTTTGAAAATTCTAGAGAGAATTTTAAAAGCTTCAAGAGAATTTCAACAATTTTGAGAGGGATTTGAAAAGTTTCAATGGGAATGGGAAGAATTGGGACAAAAATTGGAAAATTTTTAAGGGACTTTGAAAAAATTTAAACTGGAATTTTAGCCATTTTTTGACATGAAATTTTAAACATGTGGACATGGATTTTGAAAATTCTAGAGAGGATTTTAAAAGCTTCAAGAGAATTTCAACAATTTTGAGAGGGATTTGAAAAGTTTCAATGGGAATGGGAAGAATTGGGACAAAAATTGGAAAATTTTTAAGGGACTTTGAAAAAATTTCAGCTGGAATTTTAACAATTTTTTTATGTGAAATTGTAAACATGTGGCCATGGATTTTGAATATTCTAGAGAGAATTTTAAAAGCTTCAACAGAATTTCAACAATTTGGAGAGGGATTTGAAAAGTTTCAATGGGAATGGGAAGAATTGGGACAAAAATTGGAAAATTTTTAAGGGACTTTGAAAAAATTTCAACTGGAATTTTAGCCATTTTTTGACGTGAAATTGTAAACATGTGGACATGGATTTTGAAAATTCTAGAGAGAATTTTAAAAGCTTCAAGAGAATTTCAACAATTTTGAGAGGGATTTGAAAAGTTTCAATGGGAATGGGAAGAATTGGGACAAAAATTGGAAAATTTTTAAGGGACTTTGAAAAAATTTCAATAGGAATTTTAGCCATTTTTTGACGTGAAATTGTAAACATGTTGAAGTGGATTTTGAAAATTCTAGAGAGAATTTTAAAAGCTTCAACAGAATTTCAACAATTTGGAGAGGGATTTGAAAAGTTTCAATAGGAATGGGAAGAATTGGGACAAAAATTGGAAAATTTTTAAGGGACTTTGAAAAAATTTCAGCTGGAATTTTAGCCATTTTTTGACGTGAAATTGTAAACATGTGGCCATGGATTTTGAAAATTCTAGAGAGAATTTTAAAAGCTTCAAGAGAATTTCAACAATTTGGAGAAGGATTTGAAAAGTTTCAATGGGAATGGGAAGAATTGGGAGAAAAATTGGAAAACTTTTAAGGGACTTTGAAAAAATTTCAACTGGAATTTTAGCCATTTTTTGACGTGAAATTGTAAACATGTGGACATGGATTTTGAAAATTCTAGAGAGAATTTTAAAAGCTTCAACAGAATTTCAACAATTTTGAGAGGGATTTGAAAAGTTTCAATGGGAATGGGAAGAATTGGGACAAAAATTGGAAAATTTTTCAGGGACTTTGAAAAAATTTCAACGGGAATTTTAGCAATTTTTTGTCGTGAAATTGTAAACATGTGGACATGGATTTTGAAAATTCTAGAGAGAATTTTAAAAGCTTCAACAGAATTTCAACAATTTTGAGAGGGATTTGAAAAGTTTCAATGGGAATGGGAAGAATTGGGACAAAAATTGGAAAATTTTGAAGGGACTTTGAAAAAATTTCAACTGGAATTTTAGCCATTTTTTGACGTGAAATTGTAAACATGTGGACATGGATTTTGAAAATTCTAGAGAGAATTTTAAAAGCTTCAAGAGAATTTCAACAATTTAGAGAGGGATTTGAAAAGTTTCAATGGGAATGGGAAGAATTGGGACAAAAATTGGAAAATTTTTAAGGGACTTTGAAAAAATTTCAACTGGAATTTTAGCCATTTTTTGACGTGAAATTGTAAACATGTGGCCATGGATTTTGAAAATTCTAGAGAGAATTTTAAAAGCTTCAAGAGAATTTCAACAATTTTGAGAGGGATTTGAAAAGTTTCAATGGGAATGGGAAGAATTGGGACAAAAATTGGAAAATTTTTAAGGGACTTTGAAAAAATTTCAACTGGAATTTTAGCCATTTTTTGACGTGAAATTGTAAACATGTGGACATGGATTTTGAAAATTCTAGAGAGAATTTTAAAAGCTTCAAGAGAATTTCAACAATTTTGAGAGGGATTTGAAAAGTTTCAATGGGAATGGGAAGAATTGGGACAAAAATTGGAAAATTTTTAAGGGACTTTGAAAAAATTTCAACTGGAATTTTAACAATTTTTTTATGTGAAATTGTAAACATGTGGCCATGGATTTTGAAAATTCTAGAGAGAATTTTAAAAGCTTCAAGAGAATTTCAACAATTTTGAGAGGGATTTGAAAAGTTTCAATGGAATGGGAAGAATTGGGACAAAAATTGGAAAATTTTTAAGGGACTTTGAAAAAATTTCAACTGGAATTTTAGCCATTTTTTGACGTGAAATTGTAAACATGTGGACATGGATTTTGAAAATTCTAGAGAGAATTTTAAAAGCTTCAAGAGAATTTCAACAATTTTGAGAGGGATTTGAAAAGTTTCAATGGGAATGGGAAGAATTGGGACAAAAATTGGAAAATTTTTAAGGGACTTTGAAAAAATTTAAACTGGAATTTTAGCCATTTTTTGACATGAAATTTTAAACATGTGGACATGGATTTTGAAAATTCTAGAGAGGATTTTAAAAGCTTCAAGAGAATTTCAACAATTTGGAGAGGGATTTGAAAAGTTTCAATGGGAATGGGAAGAATTGGGACAAAAATTGGAAAATTTTTAAGGGACTTTGAAAAAATTTCAGCTGGAATTTTAACAATTTTTTTATGTGAAATTGTAAACATGTGGCCATGAATTTTGAATATTCTAGAGAGAATTTTAAAAGCTTCAACAGAATTTCAACAATTTGGAGAGGGATTTGAAAAGTTTCAATGGGAATGGGAAGAATTGGGACAAAAATTGGAAAATTTTTAAGGGACTTTGAAAAAATTTCAACTGGAATTTTAGCCATTTTTTGACGTGAAATTGTAAACATGTGGACATGGATTTTGAAAATTCTAGAGAGAATTTTAAAAGCTTCAAGAGAATTTCAACAATTTTGAGAGGGATTTGAAAAGTTTCAATGGGAATGGGAAGAATTGGGACAAAAATTGGAAAATTTTTAAGGGACTTTGAAAAAATTTCAATAGGAATTTTAGCCATTTTTTGACGTGAAATTGTAAACATGTTGAAGTGGATTTTGAAAATTCTAGAGAGAATTTTAAAAGCTTCAACAGAATTTCAACAATTTGGAGAGGGATTTGAAAAGTTTCAATAGGAATGGGAAGAATTGGGACAAAAATTGGAAAATTTTTAAGGGACTTTGAAAAAATTTCAGCTGGAATTTTAGCCATTTTTTGACGTGAAATTGTAAACATGTGGCCATGGATTTTGAAAATTCTAGAGAGAATTTTAAAAGCTTCAAGAGAATTTCAACAATTTGGAGAAGGATTTGAAAAGTTTCAATGGGAATGGGAAGAATTGGGAGAAAAATTGGAAAACTTTTAAGGGACTTTGAAAAAATTTCAACTGGAATTTTAGCCATTTTTTGACGTGAAATTGTAAACATGTGGACATGGATTTTGAAAATTCTAGAGAGAATTTTAAAAGCTTCAACAGAATTTCAACAATTTTGAGAGGGATTTGAAAAGTTTCAATGGGAATGGGAAGAATTGGGACAAAAATTGGAAAATTTTTCAGGGACTTTGAAAAAATTTCAACGGGAATTTTAGCAATTTTTTGTCGTGAAATTGTAAACATGTGGACATGGATTTTGAAAATTCTAGAGAGAATTTTAAAAGCTTCAAGAGAATTTCAACAATTTTGAGAGGGATTTGAAAAGTTTCAATGGGAATGGGAAGAATTGGGACAAAAATTGGAAAATTTTTAAGGGACTTTGAAAAAATTTCAACTGGAATTTTAGCCATTTTTTGACGTGAAATTGTAAACATGAGGACATGGATTTTGAAAATTCTAGAGAGAATTTTAAAAAAGCTTCAAGAGAATTTCAACAATTTTGAGAGGGATTTGAAAAGTTTCAATGGGAATGGGAAGAATTGGGACAAAAATTGGAAAATTTTTAAGGGACTTTGAAAAAATTTCAACTGGAATTTTAGCCATTTTTTGTCGTGAACTTGTAAACATGTGGACATGGATTTTGAAAATTCTAGAGAGAATTTTAAAAGCTTCAAGAGAATTTCAACAATTTTGAGAGGGATTTGAAAAGTTTCAATGGGAATGGGAAGAATTGGGACAAAAATTGGAAAATTTTTAAGGGACTTTGAAAAAATTTCAACTGGAATTTTAGCCATTTTTTGACGTGAAATTGTAAACATGTGGCCATGGATTTTGAAAATTCTAGAGAGAATTTTAAAAGCTTCAAGAGAATTTCAACAATTTGGAGAGGGATTTGAAAAGTTTCAATGGGAATGGGAAGAATTGGGACAAAAATTGGAAAATTTTTAAGGGACTTTGAAAAAATTTCAACTGGAATTTTAGCCATTTTTTTACGTGAAATTGTAAACATGTGGACATGGATTTTGAAAATTCTAGAGAGAATTTTAAAAGGTTCAAGAGAATTTCAACAATTTGGAGAGGGATTTGAAAAGTTTCAATGGGAATGGGAAGAATTGGGACAAAAAATGGAAAATTTTGAAGGGACTTTGAAAAAATTTCAACTGGAATTTTAGCCATTTTGTTACGTGAAATTGTAAACATGTGGACATGGATTTTGAAAATTCTAGAGAGAATTTTAAAAGCTTCAACAGAATTTCAACAATTTTGAGAGGGATTTGAAAAGTTTCAATGGGAATGGGAAGAATTGGGACAAAAATTGGAAAATTTTTAAGGGACTTTGAAAAAATTTCAACTGGAATTTTACCATTTTTTTTACGTGAAATTGTAAACATGTGGACATGGATTTTGAAAATTCTAGAGAGAATTTTAAAAGGTTCAAGAGAATTTCAACAATTTGGAGAGGGATTTGAAAAGTTTCAATGGGAATGGGAAGAATTGGGACAAAAAATGGAAAATTTTTAAGGACTTTGAAAAAATTTCAACTGGAATTTTAGCCATTTTTTGACGTGAAATTGTAAACATGTGGACATGGATTTTGAAAATTCTAGAGAGAATTTTAAAAGCTTCAACAGAATTTCAACAATTTTGAGAGGGATTTGAAAAGTTTCAATGGGAATGGGAAGAATTGGGACAAAAATTGGAAAATTTTTAAGGGACTTTGAAAAAATTTCAACTGGAATTTTAGCAATTTTTTGACGTGTAATTGTAAACATGTGGCCATGGATTTTGAAAATTCTAGAGAGAATTTTAAAAGCTTCAACAGAATTTCAACAATTTTGAGAGGGATTTGAAAAGTTTCAATGGGAATGGGAAGAATTGGGACAAAAATTGGAAAATTTTTAAGGGACTTTGAAAAAATTTCAACTGGAATTTTAGCCATTTTTTTATGTGAAATTGTAAACATGTGGACATGGATTTTGAAAATTCTAGAGAGAATTTTAAAAGCTTTACAGAATTTCAACAATTTTGAGAGGGATTTGAAAAGTTTCAATGGGAATGGGAAGAATTGGGACAAAAATTGGAAAACTTTTTAAGGGACTTTGAAAAAATTTCAACTGGAATTTAGCCATTTTTTGTCGTGAACTTGTAAACATGTGGACATGGATTTTGAAAATTCTAGAGAGAATTTTAAAAGCTTCAAGAGAATTTCAACAATTTTGAGAGGGATTTGAAAAGTTTCAATGGGAATGGGAAGAATTGGGACAAAAATTGGAAATTTTTAAGGGACTTTGAAAAAATTTCAACTGGAATTTTAGCCATTTTTTGACGTGAAATTGTAAACATGTGGACATGGATTTTGAAAATTCTAGAGAGAATTTTAAAAGCTTCAACAGAATTTCAACAATTTTGGAGAGGGATTTGAAAAGTTTCAATGGAATGGGAAGAATTGGGACAAAAATTGGAAAATTTTTAAGGACTTTGAAAAATTTCAACTGGAATTTTAGCCATTTTTTGACGTGAAATTGTAAACATGTGGACATGGATTTTGAAAATTCTAGAGAGAATTTTAAAGCTTCAACAGAATTTCAACAATTTTGAGAGGGATTCGAAAAGTTTCAATGGGAATGGGAAGAATTGGGACAAAAATTGGAAAATTTTTAAGGACTTTGAAAAAATTTCAACTGGAATTTTAGCAATTTTTTGACGTGAAATTGTAAACATGTGGCCATGGATTTTGAAAATTCTAGAGAGAATTTTAAAAGCTTCAACAGAATTTCAACAATTTTGAGAGGGATTTGAAAAGTTTCAATGGGAATGGGAAGAATTGGGACAAAAATTGGAAAATTTTTAAGGGACTTTGAAAAAATTTCAACTGGAATTTTAGCAATTTTTTGACGTGAAATTGTAAACATGTGGACATGGATTTTGAAATTCTAGAGAGAATTTTAAAAGCTTCAAGAGAATTTCAACAATTTTGAGAGGGATTTGAAAAGTTTCAATGGGAATGGGAAGAATTGGGACAAAAATTGGAAAATTTTTAAGGGACTTTGAAAAATTTCAACTGGAATTTTAGCCATTTTTTGACGTGAAATTGTAAACATGTGGACATGGATTTTGAAAATTCTAGAGAGAATTTTAAAAGCTTCAAGAGAATTTCAACAATTTTGAGAGGGATTTGAAAAGTTTCAATGGGAATGGGAAGAATTGGGACAAAAATTGGAAAATTTTTAAGGGACTTTGAAAAAATTTCAACTGGAATTTTAGCAATTTTTTGACGTGAAATTGTAAACATGTGGCCATGGATTTTGAAAATTCTAGAGAGAATTTTAAAAGCTTCAACAGAATTTCAACAATTTTGAGAGGGATTTGAAAAGTTTCAATGGGAATGGGAAGAATTGGGACAAAAATTGGAAAATTTTTAAGGGACTTTGAAAAAATTTCAACTGGAATTTTAACAATTTTTTTATGTGAAATTGTAAACATGTGGCCATGGATTTTGAAAATTCTAGAGAGAATTTTAAAAGCTTCAAGAGAATTTCAACAATTTTGAGAGGGATTTGAAAAGTTTCAATGGGAATGGGAAGAATTGGGACAAAAATTGGAAAATTTTTAAGGGACTTTGAAAAAATTTCAACTGGAATTTTAGCCATTTTTTGATGTGAAATTGTAAACATGTGGACATGGATTTTGAAAATTCTAGAGAGAATTTTAAAAGCTTCAAGAGAATTTCAACAATTTTGAGAGGGATTTGAAAAGTTTCAATGGGAATGGGAAGAATTGGGACAAAAATTGGAAAATTTTTAAGGGACTTTGAAAAAATTTCAACTGGAATTTTAGCAATTTTTTGACGTGAAATTGTAAACATGTGGACATGGATTTTGAAAATTCTAGAGAGAATTTTAAAAGCTTCAAGAGAATTTCAACAATTTTGAGAGGGATTTGAAAAGTTTCAATGGGAATGGGAAGAATTGGGACAAAAATTGGAAAATTTTTAAGGGACTTTGAAAAAATTTCAACTGGAATTTTAGCCATTTTTTTACGTGAAATTGTAAACATGTGGACATGGATTTTGAAAATTCTAGAGAGAATTTTAAAAGCTTCAACAGAATTTCAACAATTTTGAGAGGGATTTGAAAAGTTTCAATGGGAATGGGAAGAATTGGGACAAAAATTGGAAATTTTTAAGGGACTTTGAAAAAATTTCAACTGGAATTTTAGCCATTTTTTTATGTGAAATTGTAAACATGTGGACATGGATTTTGAAAATTCTAGAGAGAATTTTAAAAGCTTCAACAGAATTTCAACAATTTTGAGAGGGATTTGAAAAGTTTCAATGGGAATGGGAAGAATTGGGACAAAAATTGGAAAATTTTTAAGGGACTTTGAAAAAATTTCAACTGGAATTTTAGCCATTTTTTGACGTGAAATTGTAAACATGTGGACATGGATTTTGAAAATTCTAGAGAGAATTTTAAAAGCTTCAACAGAATTTCAACAATTTTGAGAGGGATTTGAAAAGTTTCAATGGGAATGGGAAGAATTGGGACAAAAATTGGAAAATTTTTAAGGGACTTTGAAAAAATTTCAGCTGGAATTTTAGCCATTTTTTGACGTGAAATTGTAAACATGTGGCCATGGATTTTGAAAATTCTAGAGAGAATTTTAAAAGCTTCAAGAGAATTTCAACAATTTTGAGAGGGATTTGAAAAGTTTCAATGGGAATGGGAAGAATTGGGACAAAAATTGGAAAATTTTAAGGGACTTTGAAAAAATTTCAACTGGAATTTTAGCCATTTTTTGACGTGAAATTGTAAACATGTGGACATGGATTTTGAAAATTCCAGAGAGAATTTTAAAAGCTTCAACAGAATTTCAACAATTTTGAGAGGGATTTGAAAAGTTTCAATGGGAATGGGAAGAATTGGGACAAAAATTGGAAAATTTTTAAGGGACTTTGAAAAAATTTCAACTGGAATTTTAGCAATTTTTTGACGTGAAATTGTAAACATGTGGCCATGGATTTTGAAAATTCTAGAGAGAATTTTAAAAGCTTCAAGAGAATTTCAACAATTTTGAGAGGGATTTGAAAAGTTTCAATGGGAATGGGAAGAATTGGGACAAAAATTGGAAAATTTTTAAGGGACTTTGAAAAAATTTCAACTGGAATTTTAGCCATTTTTTGACGTGAAATTGTAAACATGTGGACATGGATTTTGAAAATTCTAGAGAGAATTTTAAAAGCTTCAAGAGAATTTCAACAATTTTGAGAGGGATTTGAAAAGTTTCAATGGGAATGGGAAGAATTGGGACAAAATTGGAAATTTTTAAGGGACTTTGAAAAAATTTCAAGTGGAATTTTAGCAATTTTTTGTCGTGAAATTGTAAACATGTGGACATGGATTTTGAAAATTCTAGAGAGAATTTTAAAAGCTTCAACAGAATTTCAACAATTTTGAGAGGGATTTGAAAAGTTTCAATGGGAATGGGAAGAATTGGGACAAAAATTGGAAAATTTTTAAGGGACTTTGAAAAAATTTCAACTGGAATTTTAGCCATTTTTTGACGTGAAATTGTAAACATGTGGACATGGATTTTGAAAATTCTAGAGAGAATTTTAAAAGCTTCAACAGAATTTCAACAATTTTGAGAGGGATTTGAAAAGTTTCAATGGGAATGGGAAGAATTGGGACAAAAATTGGAAAATTTTTAAGGGACTTTGAAAAAATTTCAACTGGAATTTTAGCAATTTTTTTGATGTGAAATTGTAAACATGTGGCCATGGATTTTGAAAATTCTAGAGAGAATTTTAAAAGCTTCAACAGAATTTCAACAATTTTGAGAGGGATTTGAAAAGTTTCAATGGGAATGGGAAGAATTGGGACAAAAATTGGAAAATTTTTAAGGGACTTTGAAAAAATTTCAACTGGAATTTTAGCCATTTTTTGACGTGAAATTGTAAACATGTGGCCATGGATTTTGAAAATTCTAGAGAGAATTTTAAAAGCTTCAAGAGAATTTCAACAATTTTGAGAGGGATTTGAAAAGTTTCAATGGGAATGGGAAGAATTGGGACAAAAATTGGAAAAAAATTTTTAAGGGACTTTGAAAAAATTTCAACTGGAATTTTAGCCATTTTTTGACGTGAAATTGTAAACATGTGGACATGGATTTTGAAAATTCTAGAGAGAATTTTAAAAGCTTCAACAGAATTTCAACAATTTTGAGAGGGATTTGAAAAGTTTCAATGGGAATGGGAAGAATTGGGACAAAAATTGGAAAATTTTTAAGGGACTTTGAAAAAATTTCAACTGGAATTTTAGCCATTTTTTGACGTGAAATTGTAAACATGTGGACATGGATTTTGAAAATTCTAGAGAGAATTTTAAAGCTTCAAGAGAATTTCAACAATTTTGAGAGGGATTTGAAAAGTTTCAATGGGAATGGGAAGAATTGGGACAAAAATTGGAAAATTTTTAAGGGACTTTGAAAAAATTTCAACTGGAATTTTAGCCATTTTTTGACGTGAAATTGTAAACATGTGGACATGGATTTTGAAAATTCTAGAGAGAATTTTAAAAGCTTCAACAGAATTTCAACAATTTTGAGAGGGATTTGAAAAGTTTCAATGGGAATGGGAAGAATTGGGACAAAAATTGGAAAATTTTTAAGGACTTTGAAAAAATTTCAACTGGAATTTTAGCCATTTTTTGACGTGAAATTGTAAACATGTGGACATGGATTTTGAAAATTCTAGAGAGAATTTTAAAAGCTTCAAGAGAATTTCAACAATTTTGAGAGGGATTTGAAAAGTTTCAATGGGAATGGGAAGAATTGGGACAAAAATTGGAAAATTTTTAAGGGACTTTGAAAAAATTTCAACTGGAATTTTAGCCATTTTTTGACGTGAAATTGTAAACATGTGGCCATGGATTTTGAAAATTCTAGAGAGAATTTTAAAAGCTTCAAGAGAATTTCAACAATTTTGAGAGGGATTTGAAAAGTTTCAATGGGAATGGGAAGAATTGGGACAAAAATTGGAAAATTTTTAAGGGACTTTGAAAAAATTTCAACTGAATTTTAGCCATTTTTTGACGTGAAATTGTAAACATGTGGCCATGGATTTTGAAAATTCTAGAGAGAATTTTAAAAGCTTCAAGAGAATTTCAACAATTTTGAGAGGGATTTGAAAAGTTTCAATGGGAATGGGAAGAATTGGGACAAAAATTGGAAAATTTTTAAGGGACTTTGAAAAAATTTCAACTGGAATTTTAGCAATTTTTTGTCGTGAAATTGTAAACATGTGGACATGGATTTTGAAAATTCTAGAGAGAATTTTAAAAGCTTCAAGAGAATTTCAACAATTTTGAGAGGGATTTGAAAAGTTTCAATGGGAATGGGAAGAATTGGGACAAAAATTGGAAAATTTTTAAGGGACTTTGAAAAATTTCAAGTGGAATTTTAGCAATTTTTTGTCGTGAAATTGTAAACATGTGGCCATGGATTTTGAAAATTCTAGAGAGAATTTTAAAAGCTTCAAGAGAATTTCAACAATTTTGAGAGGGATTTGAAAAGTTTCAATGGGAATGGGAAGAATTGGGACAAAAATTGGAAAATGTTTAAGGGACTTTGAAAAAATTTCAACTGGAATTTTAGCCATTTTTTGACGTGAAATTGTAAACATGTGGACATGGATTTTGAAAATTCTAGAGAGAATTTTAAAAGCTTCAACAGAATTTCAACAATTTTGAGAGGGATTTGAAAAGTTTCAATGGGAATGGGAAGAATTGGGACAAAAATTGGAAAATTTTAAGGGACTTTGAAAAAATTTCAACTGGAATTTTAGCCATTTTTTGACGTGAAATTGTAAACATGTGGACATGGATTTTGAAAATTCTAGAGAGAATTTTAAAAGCTTCAACAGAATTTCAACAATTTTGAGAGGGATTTGAAAAGTTTCAATGGGAATGGGAAGAATTGGGACAAAAATTGGAAAATTTTTAAGGGACTTTGAAAAAATTTCAACTGGAATTTTAGCAATTTTTTGACGTGAAATTGTAAACATGTGGCCATGGATTTTGAAAATTCTAGAGAGAATTTTAAAAGCTTCAAGAGAATTTCAACAATTTTGAGAGGGATTTGAAAAGTTTCAATGGGAATGGGAAGAATTGGGACAAAAATTGGAAAATTTTTAAGGGACTTTGAAAAAATTTCAACTGGAATTTTAGCAATTTTTTGTCGTGAAATTGTAAACATGTGGCCATGGATTTTGAAAATTCTAGAGAGAATTTTAAAAGCTTCAACAGAATTTCAACAATTTTGAGAGGGATTTGAAAGTTTCAATGGGAATGGGAAGAATTGGGACAAAAATTGGAAAATTTTTAAGGGACTTTGAAAAAATTTCAACTGGAATTTTAGCCATTTTTTTATGTGAAATTGTAAACATGTGGCCATGGATTTTGAAAATTCTAGAGAGAATTTTAAAAGCTTCAAGAGAATTTCAACAATTTTGAGAGGGATTTGAAAAGTTTCAATGGGAATGGGAAGAATTGGGACAAAAATTGGAAAATTTTTAAGGGACTTTGAAAAAATTTCAGCTGGAATTTTAGCCATTTTTTGACGTGAAATTGTAAACATGTGGCCATGGATTTTGAAAATTCTAGAGAGAATTTTAAAAGCTTCAAGAGAATTTCAACAATTTTGAGAGGGATTTGAAAAGTTTCAATGGGAATGGGAAGAATTGGGACAAAAATTGGAAAATTTTTAAGGGACTTTGAAAAAATTTCAACTGGAATTTTAGCCATTTTTTGACGTGAAATTGTAAACATGTGGACATGGATTTTGAAAATTCTAGAGAGAATTTTAAAAGCTTCAAGAGAATTTCAACAATTTTGAGAGGGATTTGAAAAGTTTCAATGGGAATGGGAAGAATTGGGACAAAAATTGGAAAATTTTTAAGGGACTTTGAAAAAATTTCAACTGGAATTTTAGCCATTTTTTGACGTGAAATTGTAAACATGTGGACATGGATTTTGAAAATTCTAGAGAGAATTTTAAAAGCTTCAAGAGAATTTCAACAATTTTGAGAGGGATTTGAAAAGTTTCAATGGGAATGGGAAGAATTGGGACAAAAATTGGAAAATTTTTAAGGGACTTTGAAAAAATTTCAACTGGAATTTTAGCCAATTTTTTGACGTGAAATTGTAAACATGTGGACATGGATTTTGAAAATTCTAGAGAGAATTTTAAAAGCTTCAAGAGAATTTCAACAATTTTGAGAGGGATTTGAAAAGTTTCAATGGGAATGGGAAGAATTGGGACAAAAATTGGAAAATTTTTAAGGGACTTTGAAAAAATTTCAACTGGAATTTTAGCCATTTTTTGACGTGAAATTGTAAACATGTGGCCATGGATTTTGAAAATTCTAGAGAGAATTTTAAAAGCTTCAAGAGAATTTCAACAATTTTGAGAGGGATTTGAAAAGTTTCAATGGGAATGGGAAGAATTGGGACAAAAATTGGAAATTTTAAGGGACTTTGAAAAAATTTCAACTGGAATTTTAGCCATTTTTTGACGTGAAATTGTAAACATGTGGCCATGGATTTTGAAAATTCTAGAGAGAATTTTAAAAGCTTCAAGAGAATTTCAACAATTTTGAGAGGGATTTGAAAAGTTTCAATGGGAATGGGAAGAATTGGGACAAAAATTGGAAAATTTTTAAGGGACTTTGAAAAAATTTCAACTGGAATTTTAGCCATTTTTTGACGTGAAATTGTAAACATGTGGCCATGGATTTTGAAAATTCTAGAGAGAATTTTAAAAGCTTCAAGAGAATTTCAACAATTTTGAGAGGGATTTGAAAAGTTTCAATGGGAATGGGAAGAATTGGGACAAAAATTGGAAAATTTTTAAGGGACTTTGAAAAAATTTCAACTGGAATTTTAGCAATTTTTTTACGTGAAATTGTAAACATGTGGCCATGGATTTTGAAAATTCTAGAGAGAATTTTAAAAGCTTCAAGAGAATTTCAACAATTTTGAGAGGGATTTGAAAAGTTTCAATGGGAATGGGAAGAATTGGGACAAAAATTGGAAAATTTTTAAGGGACTTTGAAAAAATTTCAACTGGAATTTTAGCCATTTTTTGTCGTGAAATTGTAAACATGTGGACATGGATTTTGAAAATTCTAGAGAGAATTTTAAAAGCTTCAAGAGAATTTCAACAATTTTGAGAGGGATTTGAAAAGTTTCAATGGGAATGGGAAGAATTGGGACAAAAATTGGAAAATTTTTAAGGGACTTTGAAAAAATTTCAACTGGAATTTTAGCAATTTTTTGACGTGAAATTGTAAACATGTGGCCATGGATTTTGAAAATTCTAGAGAGAATTTTAAAAGCTTCAAGAGAATTTCAACAATTTTGAGAGGGATTTGAAAAGTTTCAATGGGAATGGGAAGAATTGGGACAAAAATTGGAAAATTTTAAGGGACTTTGAAAAAATTTCAACTGGAATTTTAGCCATTTTTTGACGTGAAATTGTAAACATGTGGACATGGATTTTGAAAATTCTAGAGAGAATTTTAAAAGCTTCAACAGAATTTCAACAATTTTGAGAGGGATTTGAAAAGTTTCAATGGGAATGGGAAGAATTGGGACAAAAATTGGAAAATTTTTAAGGGACTTTGAAAAAATTTCAACTGGAATTTTAGCCATTTTTTGACGTGAAATTGTAAACATGTGGACATGGATTTTGAAAATTCTAGAGAGAATTTTAAAAGCTTCAACAGAATTTCAACAATTTTGAGAGGGATTTGAAAAGTTTCAATGGGAATGGGAAGAATTGGGACAAAAATTGGAAAATTTTTAAGGGACTTTGAAAAAATTTCAACTGGAATTTTAGCAATTTTTTGACGTGAAATTGTAAACATGTGGCCATGGATTTTGAAAATTCTAGAGAGAATTTTAAAAGCTTCAAGAGAATTTCAACAATTTGAGAGGGATTTGAAAGTTTCAATGGGAATGGGAAGAATTGGGACAAAAATTGGAAAATTTTTAAGGGACTTTGAAAAAATTTCAACTGGAATTTTAGCAATTTTTTGTCGTGAAATTGTAAACATGTGGCCATGGATTTTGAAAATTCTAGAGAGAATTTTAAAAGCTTCAACAGAATTTCAACAATTTTGAGAGGGATTTGAAAAGTTTCAATGGGAATGGGAAGAATTGGGACAAAATTGGAAAATTTTTAAGGGACTTTGAAAAAATTTCAACTGGAATTTTAGCCATTTTTTATGTGAAATTGTAAACATGTGGCCATGGATTTTGAAAATTCTAGAGAGAATTTTAAAAGCTTCAAGAGAATTTCAACAATTTTGAGAGGGATTTGAAAAGTTTCAATGGGAATGGGAAGAATTGGGACAAAAATTGGAAAATTTTTAAGGGACTTTGAAAAAATTTCAACTGGAATTTTAGCCATTTTTTGACGTGAAATTGTAAACATGTGGCCATGGATTTTGAAAATTCTAGAGAGAATTTTAAAAGCTTCAAGAGAATTTCAACAATTTTGAGAGGGATTTGAAAAGTTTCAATGGGAATGGGAAGAATTGGGACAAAAATTGGAAAATTTTTAAGGGACTTTGAAAAAATTTCAACTGGAATTTTAGCCATTTTTTGACGTGAAATTGTAAACATGTGGCCATGGATTTTGAAAATTCTAGAGAGAATTTTAAAAGCTTCAAGAGAATTTCAACAATTTTGAGAGGGATTTGAAAAGTTTCAATGGGAATGGGAAGAATTGGGACAAAAATTGGAAAATTTTTAAGGGACTTTGAAAAAATTTCAACTGGAATTTTAGCAATTTTTTGACGTGAAATTGTAAACATGTGGACATGGATTTTGAAAATTCTAGAGAGAATTTTAAAAGCTTCAACAGAATTTCAACAATTTTGAGAGGGATTTGAAAAGTTTCAATGGGAATGGGAAGAATTGGGACAAAAATTGGAAAATTTTTAAGGGACTTTGAAAAAATTTCAACTGGAATTTTAGCCATTTTTTGACGTGAAATTGTAAACATGTGGACATGGATTTTGAAAATTCTAGAGAGAATTTTAAAAGCTTCAAGAGAATTTCAACAATTTTGAGAGGGATTTGAAAAGTTTCAATGGGAATGGGAAGAATTGGGACAAAAATTGGAAAATTTTTAAGGGACTTTGAAAAAATTTCAACTGGAATTTTAGCAATTTTTTGACGTGAAATTGTAAACATGTGGCCATGGATTTTGAAAATTCTAGAGAGAATTTTAAAAGCTTCAAGAGAATTTCAACAATTTTGAGAGGGATTTGAAAAGTTTCAATGGGAATGGGAAGAATTGGGACAAAAATTGGAAAATTTTTAAGGGACTTTGAAAAAATTTCAACTGGAATTTTAGCCATTTTTTGACGTGAAATTGTAAACATGTGGCCATGGATTTTGAAAATTCTAGAGAGAATTTTAAAAGCTTCAAGAGAATTTCAACAATTTTGAGAGGGATTTGAAAAGTTTCAATGGAATGGGAAGAATTGGGACAAAATTGGAAAATTTTTAAGGGACTTTGAAAAAATTTCAACTGGAATTTTAGCCATTTTTTGACGTGAAATTGTAAACATGTGGACATGGATTTTGAAAATTCTAGAGAGAATTTTAAAAGCTTCAAGAGAATTTCAACAATTTTGAGAGGGATTTGAAAAGTTTCAATGGGAATGGGAAGAATTGGGACAAAAATTGGAAAATTTTTAAGGGACTTTGAAAAAATTTCAACTGGAATTTTAGCAATTTTTTGACGTGAAATTGTAAACATGTGGCCATGGATTTTGAAAATTCTAGAGAGAATTTTAAAAGCTTCAAGAGAATTTCAACAATTTTGAGAGGGATTTGAAAAGTTTCAATGGGAATGGGAAGAATTGGGACAAAAATTGGAAAATTTTTAAGGGACTTTGAAAAAATTTCAACTGGAATTTTAGCCATTTTTTGATGTGAAATTGTAAACATGTGGACATGGATTTTGAAAATTCTAGAGAGAATTTTAAAAGCTTCAACAGAATTTCAACAATTTTGAGAGGGATTTGAAAAGTTTCAATGGGAATGGGAAGAATTGGGACAAAAATTGGAAAATTTTTAAGGGACTTTGAAAAAATTTCAACTGGAATTTTAGCCATTTTTTGACGTGAAATTGTAAACATGTGGCCATGGATTTTGAAAATTCTAGAGAGAATTTTAAAAGCTTCAAGAGAATTTCAACAATTTTGAGAGGGATTTGAAAAGTTTCAATGGGAATGGGAAGAATTGGGACAAAAATTGGAAACTGTTTAAGGGACTTTGAAAAAATTTCAACTGGAATTTTAGCCATTTTTTATGTGAAATTGTAAACATGTGGCCATGGATTTTGAAAATTCTAGAGAGAATTTTAAAAGCTTCAAGAGAATTTCAACAATTTTGAGAGGGATTTGAAAAGTTTCAATGGGAATGGGAAGAATTGGGACAAAAATTGGAAAATTTTTAAGGGACTTTGAAAAAATTTCAGCTGGAATTTTAGCCATTTTTTGACGTGAAATTGTAAACATGTGGCCATGGATTTTGAAAATTCTAGAGAGAATTTTAAAAGCTTCAAGAGAATTTCAACAATTTTGAGAGGGATTTGAAAAGTTTCAATGGGAATGGGAAGAATTGGGACAAAAATTGGAAAATTTTTAAGGGACTTTGAAAAAATTTCAACTGGAATTTTAGCCATTTTTTGTCGTGAAATTGTAAACATGTGGACATGGATTTTGAAAATTCTAGAGAGAATTTTAAAAGCTTCAAGAGAATTTCAACAATTTTGAGAGGGATTTGAAAAGTTTCAATGGGAATGGGAAGAATTGGGACAAAAATTGGAAAATTTTTAAGGGACTTTGAAAAATTTCAACTGGAATTTTAGCAATTTTTTGACGTGAAATTGTAAACATGTGGACATGGATTTTGAAAATTCTAGAGAGAATTTTAAAAGCTTCAACAGAATTTCAACAATTTTGAGAGGGATTTGAAAAGTTTCAATGGGAATGGGAAGAATTGGGACAAAAATTGGAAAATGTTTAAGGGACTTTGAAAAAATTTCAACTGGAATTTTAGCAATTTTTTGACGTGAAATTGTAAACATGTGGCCATGGATTTTGAAAATTCTAGAGAGAATTTTAAAAGCTTCAAGAGAATTTCAACAATTTTGAGAGGGATTTGAAAAGTTTCAATGGGAATGGGAAGAATTGGGACAAAAATTGGAAAATTTTTAAGGGACTTTGAAAAAATTTCAACTGGAATTTTAGCCATTTTTTGACGTGAAATTGTAAACATGTGGCCATGGATTTTGAAAATTCTAGAGAGAATTTTAAAAGCTTCAAGAGAATTTCAACAATTTTGAGAGGGATTTGAAAAGTTTCAATGGGAATGGGAAGAATTGGGACAAAAATTGGAAAATTTTTAAGGGACTTTGAAAAAATTTCAACTGGAATTTTAGCCATTTTTTGACGTGAAATTGTAAACATGTGGACATGGATTTTGAAAATTCTAGAGAGAATTTTAAAAGCTTCAAGCAGAATTTCAACAATTTTGAGAGGGATTTGAAAAGTTTCAATGGGAATGGGAAGAATTGGGACAAAAATTGGAAAATTTTTAAGGGACTTTGAAAAAATTTCAACTGGAATTTTAGCAATTTTTTGACGTGAAATTGTAAACATGTGGCCATGGATTTTGAAAATTCTAGAGAGAATTTTAAAAGCTTCAACAGAATTTCAACAATTTTGAGAGGGATTTGAAAAGTTTCAATGGGAATGGGAAGAATTGGGACAAAAATTGGAAAATTTTTAAGGGACTTTGAAAAAATTTCAACTGGAATTTTAGCAATTTTTTGACGTGAAATTGTAAACATGTGGCCATGGATTTTGAAAATTCTAGAGAGAATTTAAAAGCTTCAACAGAATTTCAACAATTTGAGAGGGATTTGAAAAGTTTCAATGGGAATGGGAAGAATTGGGACAAAAATTGGAAAATTTTTAAGGGACTTTGAAAAAATTTCAACTGGAATTTTAGCCATTTTTTATGTGAAATTGTAAACATGTGACCATGGATTTTGAAAATTCTAGAGAGAATTTTAAAAGCTTCAAGAGAATTTCAACAATTTTGAGAGGGATTTGAAAAGTTTCAATGGGAATGGGAAGAATTGGGACAAAAATTGGAAAATTTTTAAGGGACTTTGAAAAAATTTCAGCTGGAATTTTAGCCATTTTTTGACGTGAAATTGTAAACATGTGGCCATGGATTTTGAAAATTCTAGAGAGAATTTTAAAAGCTTCAAGAGAATTTCAACAATTTGAGAGGGATTTGAAAAGTTTCAATGGGAATGGGAAGAATTGGGACAAAAATTGGAAAATTTTTAAGGGACTTTGAAAAAATTTCAACTGGAATTTTAGCCATTTTTTGACGTGAAATTGTAAACATGTGGCCATGGATTTTGAAAATTCTAGAGAGAATTTTAAAAGCTTCAAGAGAATTTCAACAATTTTGAGAGGGATTTGAAAAGTTTCAATGGGAATGGGAAGAATTGGGACAAAAATTGGAAAATTTTTAAGGGACTTTGAAAAAATTTCAACTGGAATTTTAGCCATTTTTTGACGTGAAATTGTAAACATGTGGACATGGATTTTGAAAATTCTAGAGAGAATTTTAAAAGCTTCAACAGAATTTCAACAATTTTGAGAGGGATTTGAAAAGTTTCAATGGGAATGGGAAGAATTGGGACAAAAATTGGAAAATTTTTAAGGGACTTTGAAAAAATTTCAACTGGAATTTTAGCCATTTTTTGTCGTGAAATTGTAAACATGTGGACATGGATTTTGAAAATTCTAGAGAGAATTTTAAAAGCTTCAACAGAATTTCAACAATTTTGAGAGGGATTTGAAAAGTTTCAATGGGAATGGGAAGAATTGGGACAAAAATTGGAAAATTTTTAAGGGACTTTGAAAAAATTTCAGCTGGAATTTTAGCAATTTTTTGACGTGAAATTGTAAACATGTGGCCATGGATTTTGAAAATTCTAGAGAGAATTTTAAAAGCTTCAAGAGAATTTCAACAATTTTGAGAGGGATTTGAAAAGTTTCAATGGGAATGGGAAGAATTGGGACAAAAATTGGAAAATTTTTAAGGGACTTTGAAAAAATTTCAACTGGAATTTTAGCCATTTTTTTATGTGAAATTGTAAACATGTGGACATGGATTTTGAAAATTCTAGAGAGAATTTTAAAAGCTTCAACAGAATTTCAACAATTTTGAGAGGGATTTGAAAAGTTTCAATGGGAATGGGAAGAATTGGGACAAAAATTGGAAAATTTTTAAGGGACTTTGAAAAATTTCAACTGGAATTTTAGCCATTTTTTGACGTGAAATTGTAAACATGTGGACATGGATTTTGAAAATTCTAGAGAGAATTTTAAAAGCTTCAACAGAATTTCAACAATTTTGAGAGGGATTTGAAAAGTTTCAATGGGAATGGGAAGAATTGGGACAAAAATTGGAAAATTTTTAAGGGACTTTGAAAAATTTCAACTGGAATTTTAGCCATTTTTTGACGTGAAATTGTAAACATGTGGCCATGGATTTTGAAAATTCTAGAGAGAATTTTAAAAGCTTCAAGAGAATTTCAACAATTTTGAGAGGGATTTGAAAAGTTTCAATGGGAATGGGAAAGAATTGGGACAAAAATTGGAAAATGTTTAAGGGACTTTGAAAAAATTTCAACTGGAATTTTAGCCATTTTTTATGTGAAATTGTAAACATGTGGCCATGGATTTTGAAAATTCTAGAGAGAATTTTAAAAGCTTCAAGAGAATTTCAACAATTTTGAGAGGGATTTGAAAAGTTTCAATGGGAATGGGAAGAATTGGGACAAAAATTGGAAAATTTTTAAGGGACTTTGAAAAAATTTCAACTGGAATTTTAGCAATTTTTGACGTGAAATTGTAAACATGTGGCCATGGATTTTGAAAATTCTAGAGAGAATTTTAAAAGCTTCAAGAGAATTTCAACAATTTTGAGAGGGATTTGAAAAGTTTCAATGGGAATGGGAAGAATTGGGACAAAAATTGGAAAATTTTTAAGGGACTTTGAAAAATTTCAACTGGAATTTTAGCCATTTTTTATGTGAAATTGTAAACATGTGGCCATGGATTTTGAAAATTCTAGAGAGAATTTTAAAAGCTTCAAGAGAATTTCAACAATTTTGAGAGGGATTTGAAAAGTTTCAATGGGAATGGGAAGAATTGGGACAAAAATTGGAAAATGTTTTAAGGGACTTTGAAAAAATTTCAACTGGAATTTTAGCCATTTTTTTATGTGAAATTGTAAACATGTGGACATGGATTTTGAAAATTCTAGAGAGAATTTTAAAAGCTTCAAGAGAATTTCAAACAATTTTGAGAGGGATTTGAAAAGTTTCAATGGGAATGGGAAGAATTGGGACAAAAATTGGAAAATTTTTAAGGGACTTTGAAAAAATTTCAGCTGGAATTTTAGCAATTTTTTGACGTGAAATTGTAAACATGTGGCCATGGATTTTGAAAATTCTAGAGAGAATTTTAAAAGCTTCAAGAGAATTTCAACAATTTTGAGAGGGATTTGAAAAGTTTCAATGGGAATGGGAAGAATTGGGACAAAAATTGGAAAATTTTTAAGGGACTTTGAAAAAATTTCAACTGGAATTTTAGCCATTTTTTGACGTGAAATTGTAAACATGTGGACATGGATTTTGAAAATTCTAGAGAGAATTTTAAAAGCTTCAACAGAATTTCAACAATTTTGAGAGGGATTTGAAAAGTTTCAATGGGAATGGGAAGAATTGGGACAAAAATTGGAAAATTTTAAGGGACTTTGAAAAAATTTCAACTGGAATTTTAGCAATTTTTTGACGTGAAATTGTAAACATGTGGCCATGGATTTTGAAAATTCTAGAGAGAATTTTAAAAGCTTCAAGAGAATTTCAACAATTTTGAGAGGGATTTGAAAAGTTTCAATGGGAATGGGAAGAATTGGGACAAAAATTGGAAAATTTTTAAGGGACTTTGAAAAAATTTCAACTGGAATTTTAGCCATTTTTTATGTGAAATTGTAAACATGTGGCCATGGATTTTGAAAATTCTAGAGAGAATTTTAAAAGCTTCAAGAGAATTTCAACAATTTTGAGAGGGATTTGAAAAGTTTCAATGGGAATGGGAAGAATTGGGACAAAAATTGGAAAATTTTTAAGGGACTTTGAAAAAATTTCAGCTGGAATTTTAGCAATTTTTTGACGTGAAATTGTAAACATGTGGACATGGATTTTGAAAATTCTAGAGAGAATTTTAAAAGCTTCAAGAGAATTTCAACAATTTTGAGAGGGATTTGAAAAGTTTCAATGGGAATGGGAAGAATTGGGACAAAAATTGGAAAACTTTTAAGGGACTTTGAAAAAATTTCAACTGGAATTTTAGCCATTTTTTGACGTGAAATTGTAAACATGTGGACATGGATTTTGAAAATTCTAGAGAGAATTTTAAAAGCTTCAAGAGAATTTCAACAATTTTGAGAGGGATTTGAAAAGTTTCAATGGGAATGGGAAGAATTGGGACAAAAATTGGAAAATTTTTAAGGGACTTTGAAAAATTTCAACTGGAATTTAGCCATTTTTTGACGTGAAATTGTAAACATGTGGACATGGATTTTGAAAATTCTAGAGAGAATTTTAAAAGCTTCAAGAGAATTTCAAAAATTTTGAGAGGGATTTGAAAAGTTTCAATGGGAATGGGAAGAATTGGGACAAAAATTGGAAAATTTTTAAGGGACTTTGAAAAATTTCAACTGGAATTTTAGCCATTTTTTGACGTGAAATTGTAAACATGTGGACATGGATTTTGAAAATTCTAGAGAGAATTTTAAAAGCTTCAAGAGAATTTCAACAATTTTGAGAGGGATTTGAAAAGTTTCAATGGGAATGGGAAGAATTGGGACAAAAATTGGAAAATTTTTAAGGGACTTTGAAAAATTTCAACTGGAATTTTAGCCATTTTTTTGACGTGAAATTGTAAACATGTGGCCATGGATTTTGAAAATTCTAGAGAGAATTTTAAAAGCTTCAAGAGAATTTCAACAATTTTGAGAGGGATTTGAAAAGTTTCAATGGGAATGGGAAGAATTGGGACAAAATTGGAAAATTTTTAAGGGACTTTGAAAAAATTTCAACTGGAATTTTAGCCATTTTTTGACGTGAAATTGTAAACATGTGGACATGGATTTTGAAAATTCTAGAGAGAATTTTAAAAGCTTCAAGAGAATTTCAACAATTTTGAGAGGGATTTGAAAAGTTTCAATGGGAATGGGAAGAATTGGGACAAAAATTGGAAATTTTTAAGGGACTTTGAAAAAATTTCAACTGGAATTTTAGCCATTTTTTGACGTGAAATTGTAAACATGTGGCCATGGATTTTGAAAATTCTAGAGAGAATTTTAAAAGCTTCAAGAGAATTTCAACAATTTTGAGAGGGATTTGAAAAGTTTCAATGGGAATGGGAAGAATTGGGACAAAAATTGGAAAATTTTAAGGGACTTTGAAAAAATTTCAACTGGAATTTTAGCCATTTTTTGACGTGAAATTGTAAACATGTGGACATGGATTTTGAAATTCTAGAGAGAATTTTAAAAGCTTCAAGAGAATTTCAACAATTTTGAGAGGGATTTGAAAAGTTTCAATGGGAATGGGAAGAATTGGGACAAAAATTGGAAAATTTTTAAGGGACTTTGAAAAAATTTCAACTGGAATTTTAGCAATTTTTTGACGTGAAATTGTAAACATGTGGCCATGGATTTTGAAAATTCTAGAGAGAATTTTAAAAGCTTCAACAGAATTTCAACAATTTTGAGAGGGATTTGAAAAGTTTCAATGGGAATGGGAAGAATTGGGACAAAAATTGGAAAATTTTAAGGGACTTTGAAAAAATTTCAACTGGAATTTTAGCCATTTTTTGACGTGAAATTGTAAACATGTGGACATGGATTTTGAAAATTCTAGAGAGAATTTTAAAAGCTTCAAGAGAATTTCAACAATTTTGAGAGGGATTTGAAAAGTTTCAATGGGAATGGGAAGAATTGGGACAAAAATTGGAAAATTTTTAAGGGACTTTGAAAAAATTTCAACTGGAATTTTAGCCATTTTTTGACGTGAAATTGTAAACATGTGGCCATGGATTTTGAAAATTCTAGAGAGAATTTTAAAAGCTTCAAGAGAATTTCAACAATTTTGAGAGGGATTTGAAAAGTTTCAATGGGAATGGGAAGAATTGGGACAAAAATTGGAAAATTTTTAAGGGACTTTGAAAAAATTTCAACTGGAATTTTAGCCATTTTTTGACGTGAAATTGTAAACATGTGGACATGGATTTTGAAAATTCTAGAGAGAATTTTAAAAGCTTCAAGAGAATTTCAACAATTTTGAGAGGGATTTGAAAAGTTTCAATGGGAATGGGAAGAATTGGGACAAAAATTGGAAAAATTTTTAAGGGACTTTGAAAAAATTTCAACTGGAATTTTAGCCATTTTTTGACGTGAAATTGTAAACATGTGGCCATGGATTTTGAAAATTCTAGAGAGAATTTTAAAAGCTTCAACAGAATTTCAACAATTTTGAGAGGGATTTGAAAAGTTTCAATGGGAATGGGAAGAATTGGGACAAAAATTGGAAAATTTTTAAGGGACTTTGAAAAAATTTCAACTGGAATTTTAGCCATTTTTTGACGTGAAATTGTAAACATGTGGACATGGATTTTGAAAATTCTAGAGAGAATTTAAAAGCTTCAAGAGAATTTCAACAATTTTGAGAGGGATTTGAAAAGTTTCAATGGGAATGGGAAGAATTGGGACAAAAATTGGAAAATTTTTAAGGGACTTTGAAAAAATTTCAACTGGAATTTTAGCCATTTTTTGACGTGAAATTGTAAACATGTGGACATGGATTTTGAAAATTCTAGAGAGAATTTTAAAAGCTTCAAGAGAATTTCAACAATTTTGAGAGGGATTTGAAAAGTTTCAATGGGAATGGGAAGAATTGGGACAAAAATTGGAAAATTTTTAAGGGACTTTGAAAAAATTTCAACTGGAATTTTAGCCATTTTTTGACGTGAAATTGTAAACATGTGGCCATGGATTTTGAAAATTCTAGAGAGAATTTTAAAAGCTTCAAGAGAATTTCAACAATTTTGAGAGGGATTTGAAAAGTTTCAATGGGAATGGGAAGAATTGGGACAAAAATTGGAAAATTTTTAAGGGACTTTGAAAAAATTTCAACTGGAATTTTAGCCATTTTTTGACGTGAAATTGTAAACATGTGGCCATGGATTTTGAAAATTCTAGAGAGAATTTTTAAAAGCTTCAAGAGAATTTCAACAATTTTGAGAGGGATTTGAAAAGTTTCAATGGGAATGGGAAGAATTGGGACAAAAATTGGAAAATTTTTAAGGGACTTTGAAAAAATTTCAACTGGAATTTTAGCCATTTTTTGACGTGAAATTGTAAACATGTGGACATGGATTTTGAAAATTCTAGAGAGAATTTTAAAAGCTTCAAGAGAATTTCAACAATTTTGAGAGGGATTTGAAAAGTTTCAATGGGAATGGGAAGAATTGGGACAAAAATTGGAAAATTTTTAAGGGACTTTGAAAAAATTTCAACTGGAATTTTAGCCATTTTTTGACGTGAAATTGTAAACATGTGGACATGGATTTTGAAAATTCTAGAGAGAATTTTAAAAGCTTCAAGAGAATTTCAACAATTTGAGAGGGATTTGAAAAGTTTCAATGGGAATGGGAAGAATTGGGACAAAAATTGGAAAATTTTTAAGGGACTTTGAAAAAATTTCAACTGGAATTTTAGCAATTTTTTGACGTGAAATTGTAAACATGTGGACATGGATTTTGAAAATTCTAGAGAGAATTTTAAAAGCTTCAAGAGAATTTCAACAATTTTGAGAGGGATTTGAAAAGTTTCAATGGGAATGGGAAGAATTGGGACAAAAATTGGAAAATTTTTAAGGGACTTTGAAAAATTTCAACTGGAATTTTAGCCATTTTTTGACGTGAAATTGTAAACATGTGGACATGGATTTGAATCTAGAGAGAATTTTAAAAGCTTCAAGAGAATTTCAACAATTTTGAGAGGGATTTGAAAAGTTTCAATGGGAATGGGAAGAATTGGGACAAAAATTGGAAATTTTTAAGGGACTTTGAAAAATTTCAACTGGAATTTTATCATTTTTTGAC
>NW_028116998.1:0-78202 GCF_964273445.1 Streptopelia decaocto | reverse complement strand
AAATTGTGAACATGTGGACATGGATTTTGAAAATTCTAGAGAGAATTTTAAAAGCTTCAACAGAATTTCAACAATTTTGAGAGGGATTTGAAAAGTTTCAATGGGAATGGGAAGAATTGGGACAAAAATTGGAAAATTTTTAAGGGACTTTGAAAAAATTTCAACTGGAATTTTAGCCATTTTTTGACGTGAAATTGTAAACATGTGGCCATGGATTTTGAAAATTCTAGAGAGAATTTTAAAAGCTTCAACAGAATTTCAACAATTTTGAGAGGGATTTGAGAAGTTTCAATGGGAATGGGAAGAATTGGGACAAAAATTGGAAAATTTTTAAGGGACTTTGAAAAAATTTCAACTGGAATTTTAGCATTTTTTTGACGTGAAATTGTGAACATGTGGACATGGATTTTGAAAATTCTAGAGAGAATTTTAAAAGCTTCAAGAGAATTTCAACAATTTGAGAGGGATTTGAAAAGTTTCAATGGGAATGGGAAGAATTGGGACAAAATTGGAAAATTTTTAAGGGACTTTGAAAAAATTTCAACTGGAATTTTAGCCATTTTTTGACGTGAAATTGTAAACATGTGGACATGGATTTTGAAAATTCTAGAGAGAATTTTAAAAGCTTCAAGAGAATTTCAACAATTTTGAGAGGGATTTGAAAAGTTTCAATGGGAATGGGAAGAATTGGGACAAAAATTGGAAAATTTTTAAGGGACTTTGAAAAAATTTCAACTGGAATTTTAGCATTTTTTTTACGTGAAATTGTAAACATGTGGCCATGGATTTTGAAAATTCTAGAGTGAATTTTAAAAGCTTCAACAGAATTTCAACAATTTTGAGAGGGATTTGAAAAGTTTCAATGGGAATGGGAAGAATTGGGACAAAAATTGGAAAATTTTTAAGGGACTTTGAAAAAATTTCAACTGGAATTTTAGCATTTTTTTTACGTGAAATTGTAAACATGTGGACATGGATTTTGAAAATTCTAGAGAGAATTTTAAAAGCTTCAACAGAATTTCAACACTTTTGAGAGGGATTTGAAAAGTTTCAATGGGAATGGGAAGAATTGGGACAAAAATTGGAAAATTTTTAAGGGACTTTGAAAAAATTTCAACTGGAATTTTAGCCATTTTTTTAAGTGAAATTGTAAACATGTGGCCATGGATTTTGAAAATTCTAGAGAGAATTTTAAAAGCTTCAACAGAATTTCAACAATTTTGAGAGGGATTTGAAAAGTTTCAATGGGAATGGGAAGAATTGGGACAAAAATTGGAAAATTTTTAAGGGACTTTGAAAAAATTTCAACTGGAATTTTAGCAATTTTTTTATGTGAAATTGTAAACATGTGGACATGGATTTTGAAAATTCTAGAGAGAATTTTAAAAGTTTCAAGAGTATTTCAACACTTTTGAGAGGGATTTGAAAAGTTTCCATGGGAATGGGAAGAATCGGGACAAAAATTGGAAAATTTTTAAGGGACTTTGAAAAAATTTCAACTGGAATTTTAGCCATTTTTTACGTGAAATTGTAAACATGTTGAAGTGGATTTTGAAAATTCTAGAGAGAATTTTAAAAGCTTCAAGAGAATTTCAACAATTTTGAGAGGGATTTGAAAAGTTTCAATGGGAATGGGAAGAATTGGGACAAAAATTGGAAAATTTTTAAGGGACTTTGAAAAAATTTCAACTGGAATTTTAGCAATTTTTTTATGTGAAATTGTAAACATGTGGCCATGGATTTTGAAAATTCTAGAGAGAATTTTTAAAGCTTCAACAGAATTTCAACAATATTGAGAGGGATTTGAAAAGTTTCAATGGGAATGGGAAGAATTGGGACAAAAATTGGAAAATTTTTAAGGGACTTTGAAAAAATTTCAACTGGAATTTTAGCCATTTTTTGACGTGAAATTGTAAACATGTGGACATGGATTTTGAAAATTCTAGAGAGAATTTTAAAAGCTTCAACAGAATTTCAACAATTTTGAGAGGGATTTGAAAAGTTTCAATGGGAATGGGAAGAATTGGGACAAAAATTGGAAAATTTTGAAGGGACTTTGAAAAAATTTCAACTGGAATTTTAGCCATTTTTTGACGTGAAATTGTAAACATGTGGACATGGATTTTGAAAATTCTAGAGAGAATTTTAAAAGCTTCAAGAGAATTTCAACAATTTTGAGAGGGATTTGAAAAGTTTCAATGGGAATGGGAAGAATTGGGACAAAAATTGGAAAATTTTTAAGGGACTTTGAAAAAATTTCAACTGGAATTTTAGCCATTTTTTGACGTGAAATTGTTAACATGTGGCCATGGATTTTGAAAATTCTAGAGAGAATTTTAAAAGCTTTAACAGAATTTCAACAATTTTGAGAGGGATTTGAGAAGTTTCAATGGGAATGGGAAGAATTGGGACAAAAATTGGAAAATTTTTAAGGGACTTTGAAAAAATTTCAACTGGAATTTTAGCATTTTTTTGACGTGAAATTGTGAACATGTGGACATGGATTTTGAAAATTCTAGAGAGAATTTTAAAAGCTTCAAGAGAATTTCAACAATTTTGAGAGGGATTTGAAAAGTTTCAATGGGAATGGGAAGAATTGGGACAAAAATTGGAAAATTTTTAAGGGACTTTGAAAAAATTTCAACTGGAATTTTAGCCATTTTTTGACGTGAAATTGTAAACATGTGGACATGGATTTTGAAAATTCTAGAGAGAATTTTAAAAGCTTCAAGAGAATTTCTACAATTTTGAGAGGGATTTGAAAAGTTTCAATGGGAATGGGAAGAATTGGGACAAAAATTGGAAAATTTTTAAGGGACTTTGAAAAAATTTCAACTGGAATTTTAGCCATTTTTTGACGTGAAATTGTAAACACGTGGACATGGATTTTGAAAATTCTAGAGAGAATTTTAAAAGCTTCAAGAGAATTTCAACAATTTTGAGAGGGATTTGAAAAGTTTCAATGGGAATGGGAAGAATTGGGACAAAAATTGGAAAATTTTTAAGGGACTTTGAAAAAATTTCAACTGGAATTTTAGCAATTTTTTTATGTGAAATTGTAAACATGTGGACATGGATTTTGAAAATTCTAGAGAGAATTTTAAAAGCTTCAAGAGAATTTCAACACTTTTGAGAGGGATTTGAAAAGTTTCCATGGGAATGGGAAGAATCGGGACAAAAATTGGAAAATTTTTAAGGGACTTTGAAAAAATTTCAACTGGAATTTTTAGCCATTTTTTACGTGAAATTGTAAACATGTTGAAGTGGATTTTGAAAATTCTAGAGAGAATTTTAAAAGCTTCAAGAGAATTTCAACAATTTTGAGAGGGATTTGAAAAGTTTCAATGGGAATGGGAAGAATTGGGACAAAAATTGGAAAATTTTTAAGGGACTTTGAAAAAATTTCAACTGGAATTTTAGCCATTTTTTGACGTGAAATTGTAAACATGTGGCCATGGATTTTGAAAATTCTAGAGAGAATTTTAAAAGCTTCAAGAGAATTTCAACAATATTGAGAGGGATTTGAAAAGTTTCAATGGGAATGGGAAGAATTGGGACAAAAATTGGAAAATTTTTAAGGGACTTTGAAAAAATTTCAACTGGAATTTTAGCATTTTTTTTACGTGAAATTGTAAACATGTGGCCATGGATTTTGAAAATTCTAGAGTGAATTTTAAAAGCTTCAACAGAATTTCAACAATTTTGAGAGGGATTTGAAAAGTTTCAATGGGAATGGGAAGAATTGGGACAAAAATTGGAAAATTTTTAAGGGACTTTGAAAAAATTTCAACTGGAATTTTAGCCATTTTTTGACGTGAAATTGTAAACATGTGGAAGTGGATTTTGAAAATTCTAGAGAGAATTTTAAAAGCTTCAACAGAATTTCAACAATTTTGAGAGGGATTTGAAAAGTTTCAATGGGAATGGGAAGAATTGGGACAAAAATTGGAAAATTTTTAAGGGACTTTGAAAAAATTTCAACTGGAATTTTAGCCATTTTTTTATGTGAAATTGTAAACATGTGGACATGGATTTTGAAAATTCTAGAGAGAATTTTAAAAGCTTCAAGAGAATTTCAACAATTTTGAGAGGGATTTGAAAAGTTTCAATGGGAATGGGAAGAATTGGGACAAAAATTGGAAAATTTTTAAGGGACTTTGAAAAAATTTCAACTGGAATTTTAGCCATTTTTTGACGTGAAATTGTGAACATGTGGACATGGATTTTGAAAATTCTAGAGAGAATTTTAAAAGCTTCAACAGAATTTCAACAATTTTGAGAGGGATTTGAAAAGTTTCAGTGGGAATGGGAAGAATTGGGACAAAAATTGGAAAATTTTTAAGGGACTTTGAAAAAATTTCAACTGGAATTTTAGCAATTTTTTTACATGAAATTGTAAACATGTGGACATGGATTTTGAAAATTCTAGAGAGAATTTTAAAAGCTTCAAGAGAATTTCAACAATTTTGAGAGGGATTTGAAAAGTTTCAATGGGAATGGGAAGAATTGGGACAAAAATTGGAAAATTTTTAAGGGACTTTGAAAAAATTTCAACTGGAATTTTAGCCATTTTTTGACGTGAAATTGTAAACACGTGGACATGGATTTTGAAAATTCTAGAGAGAATTTTAAAAGCTTTAACAGAATTTCTACAATTTTGAGAGGGATTTGAAAAGTTTCAATGGGAATGGGAAGAATTGGGACAAAAATTGGAAAATTTTTAAGGGACTTTGAAAAAATTTCAACTGGAATTTTAGCCATTTTTTGACGTGAAATTGTGAACATGTGGACATGGATTTTGAAAATTCTAGAGAGAATTTTAAAAGCTTCAAGAGAATTTCAGCAATTTTGAGAGGGATTTGAAAAGTTTCAATGGGAATGGGAAGAATTGGGACAAAAATTGGAAAATTTTTAAGGGACTTTGAAAAAATTTCAACTGGAATTTTAGCAATTTTTTTACGTGAAATTGTGCACATGTGGACATGGATTTTGAAAATTCTAGAGAGAATTTTAAAAGCTTCAACAGAATTTCAACAATTTTGAGAGGGATTTGAAAAGTTTCAATGGGAATGGGAAGAATTGGGACAAAAATTGGAAAATTTTTAAGGGACTTTGAAAAAATTTCAACTGGAATTTTAGCAATTTTTTGACGTGAAATTGTGAACATGTGGACATGGATTTTGAAAATTCTAGAGAGAATTTTAAAAGCTTTAACAGAATTTCAACAATTTTGAGAGGGATTTGAGAAGTTTCAATGGGAATGGGAAGAATTGGGACAAAAATTGGAAAATTTTTAAGGGACTTTGAAAAAATTTCAACTGGAATTTTAGCATTTTTTTGACGTGAAATTGTGAACATGTGGACATGGATTTTGAAAATTCTAGAGAGAATTTTAAAAGCTTCAAGAGAATTTCAACAATTTTGAGAGGGATTTGAAAAGTTTCAATGGGAATGGGAAGAATTGGGACAAAAATTGGAAAAATTTAAGGGACTTTGAAAAAATTTCAACTGGAATTTTAGCAATTTTTTTACGTGAAATTGTAAACATGTGGACATGGATTTTGAAAATTCTAGAGAGAATTTTAAAAGCTTTAACAGAATTTCTACAATTTTGAGAGGGATTTGAAAAGTTTCAATGGGAATGGGAAGAATTGGGACAAAAATTGGAAAATTTTTAAGGGACTTTGAAAAAATTTCAACTGGAATTTTAGCCTTTTTGTTACGTGAAATTGTAAACATGTGGACATGGATTTTGAAAATTCTAGAGAGAATTTTAAAAGCTTCAACAGAATTTCAACAATTTTGAGAGGGATTTGAAAAGTTTCAAAGGGAATGGGAAGAATTGGGACAAAAATTGGAAAATTTTTAAGGGACTTTGAAAAAATTTCAACTGGAATTTTAGCAATTTTTTTATGTGAAATTGTAAACATGTGGCCATGGATTTTGAAAATTCTAGAGAGAATTTTAAAAGCTTTAACAGAATTTCAACAATTTTGAGAGGGATTTGAAAAGTTTCAATGGGAATGGGAAGAATTGGGACAAAAATTGGAAAATTTTTAAGGGACTTTGAAAAAATTTCAACTGGAATTTTAGCCATTTTTTGACATGAAATTGTAAACATGTGGAAGTGGATTTTGAAAATTCTAGAGAGAATTTTAAAAGCTTCAAGAGAATTTCAACAATTTTGAGAGGGATTTGAAAAGTTTCAATGGGAATGGGAAGAATTGGGACAAAAATTGGAAAATTTTTAAGGGACTTTGAAAAAATTTCAACTGGAATTTTAACAATTTTTTTATGTGAAATTGTAAACATGTGGACATGGATTTTGAAAATTCTAGAGAGAATTTTAAAAGCTTCAACAGAATTTCAACAATTTTGAGAGGGATTTGAAAAGTTTCAATGGGAATGGGAAGAATTGGGACAAAAATTGGAAAATTTTTAAGGGACTTTGAAAAAATTTCAACTGGAATTTTAGCCATTTTTTGACATGAAATTGTAAACATGTGGAAGTGGATTTTGAAAATTCTAGAGAGAATTTTAAAAGCTTCAAGAGAATTTCAACAATTTTGAGAGGGATTTGAAAAGTTTCAATGGGAATGGGAAGAATTGGGACAAAAATTGGAAAATTTTTAAGGGACTTTGAAAAAATTTCAACTGGAATTTTAACAATTTTTTTATGTGAAATTGTAAACATGTGGACATGGATTTTGAAAATTCTAGAGAGAATTTTAAAAGCTTCAACAGAATTTCAACAATTTTGAGAGGGATTTGAAAAGTTTCAATGGGAATGGGAAGAATTGGGACAAAAATTGGAAAATTTTTAAGGGACTTTGAAAAAATTTCAACTGGAATTTTAGCCATTTTTTGACGTGAAATTGTGAACATGTGGACATGGATTTTGAAAATTCTAGAGAGAATTTTAAAAGCTTCAAGAGAATTTCAACAATTTTGAGAGGGATTTGAAAAGTTTCAGTGGGAATGGGAAGAATTGGGACAAAAATTGGAAAATTTTTAAGGGACTTTGAAAAAATTTCAACTGGAATTTTAGCAATTTTTTTACATGAAATTGTAAACATGTGGACATGGATTTTGAAAATTCTAGAGAGAATTTTAAAAGCTTCAACAGAATTTCAACAATTTTGAGAGGGATTTGAAAAGTTTCAATGGGAATGGGAAGAATTGGGACAAAAATTGGAAAATTTTTAAGGGACTTTGAAAAAATTTCAACTGGAATTTTAGCCATTTTTTGACGTGAAATTGTAAACACGTGGACATGGATTTTGAAAATTCTAGAGAGAATTTTAAAAGCTTTAACAGAATTTCTACAATTTTGAGAGGGATTTGAAAAGTTTCAATGGGAATGGGAAGAATTGGGACAAAAATTGGAAAATTTTTAAGGGACTTTGAAAAAATTTCAACTGGAATTTTAGCCATTTTTTGACGTGAAATTGTGAACATGTGGACATGGATTTTGAAAATTCTAGAGAGAATTTTAAAAGCTTCAAGAGAATTTCAGCAATTTTGAGAGGGATTTGAAAAGTTTCAATGGGAATGGGAAGAATTGGGACAAAAATTGGAAAATTTTTAAGGGACTTTGAAAAAATTTCAACTGGAATTTTAGCATTTTTTTGACGTGAAATTGTGAACATGTGGACATGGATTTTGAAAATTCTAGAGAGAATTTTAAAAGCTTCAAGAGAATTTCAACAATTTTGAGAGGGATTTGAAAAGTTTCAATGGGAATGGGAAGAATTGGGACAAAAATTGGAAAATTTTTAAGGGACTTTGAAAAAATTTCAACTGGAATTTTAGCAATTTTTTTACGTGAAATTGTAAACATGTGGACATGGATTTTGAAAATTCTAGAGAGAATTTTAAAAGCTTTAACAGAATTTCTACAATTTTGAGAGGGATTTGAAAAGTTTCAATGGGAATGGGAAGAATTGGGACAAAAATTGGAAAATTTTTAAGGGACTTTGAAAAAATTTCAACTGGAATTTTAGCCTTTTTGTTACGTGAAATTGTAAACATGTGGACATGGATTTTGAAAATTCTAGAGAGAATTTTAAAAGCTTCAACAGAATTTCAACAATTTTGAGAGGGATTTGAAAAGTTTCAAAGGGAATGGGAAGAATTGGGACAAAAATTGGAAAATTTTTAAGGGACTTTGAAAAAATTTCAACTGGAATTTTAGCAATTTTTTTATGTGAAATTGTAAACATGTGGCCATGGATTTTGAAAATTCTAGAGAGAATTTTAAAAGCTTTAACAGAATTTCAACAATTTTGAGAGGGATTTGAAAAGTTTCAATGGGAATGGGAAGAATTGGGACAAAAATTGGAAAATTTTTAAGGGACTTTGAAAAAATTTCAACTGGAATTTTAGCCATTTTTTGACATGAAATTGTAAACATGTGGAAGTGGATTTTGAAAATTCTAGAGAGAATTTTAAAAGCTTCAAGAGAATTTCAACAATTTTGAGAGGGATTTGAAAAGTTTCAATGGGAATGGGAAGAATTGGGACAAAAATTGGAAAATTTTTAAGGGACTTTGAAAAAATTTCAACTGGAATTTTAACAATTTTTTTATGTGAAATTGTAAACATGTGGACATGGATTTTGAAAATTCTAGAGAGAATTTTAAAAGCTTCAAGAGAATTTCAACAATTTTGAGAGGGATTTGAAAAGTTTCAATGGGAATGGGAAGAATTGGGACAAAAATTGGAAAATTTTTAAGGGACTTTGAAAAAATTTCAACTGGAATTTTAGCCATTTTTTGACGTGAAATTGTGAACATGTGGACATGGATTTTGAAAATTCTAGAGAGAATTTTAAAAGCTTCAACAGAATTTCAACAATTTTGAGAGGGATTTGAAAAGTTTCAGTGGGAATGGGAAGAATTGGGACAAAAATTGGAAAATTTTTCAGGGACTTTGAAAAAATTTCAACTGGAATTTTAGCAATTTTTTTACATGAAATTGTAAACATGTGGACATGGATTTTGAAAATTCTAGAGAGAATTTTAAAAGCTTCAAGAGAATTTCAACAATTTTGAGAGGGATTTGAAAAGTTTCAATGGGAATGGGAAGAATTGGGACAAAAATTGGAAAATTTTTAAGGGACTTTGAAAAAATTTCAACTGGAATTTTAGCCATTTTTTGACGTGAAATTGTAAACACGTGGACATGGATTTTGAAAATTCTAGAGAGAATTTTAAAAGCTTTAACAGAATTTCTACAATTTTGAGAGGGATTTGAAAAGTTTCAATGGGAATGGGAAGAATTGGGACAAAAATTGGAAAATTTTTAAGGGACTTTGAAAAAATTTCAACTGGAATTTTAGCCATTTTTTGACGTGAAATTGTGAACATGTGGACATGGATTTTGAAAATTCTAGAGAGAATTTTAAAAGCTTCAAGAGAATTTCAGCAATTTTGAGAGGGATTTGAAAAGTTTCAATGGGAATGGGAAGAATTGGGACAAAAATTGGAAAATTTTTAAGGGACTTTGAAAAAATTTCAACTGGAATTTTAGCAATTTTTTTACGTGAAATTGTGCACATGTGGACATGGATTTTGAAAATTCTAGAGAGAATTTTAAAAGCTTCAACAGAATTTCAACAATTTTGAGAGGGATTTGAAAAGTTTCAATGGGAATGGGAAGAATTGGGACAAAAATTGGAAAATTTTTAAGGGACTTTGAAAAAATTTCAACTGGAATTTTAGCAATTTTTTGACGTGAAATTGTAAACATGTGGCCATGGATTTTGAAAATTCTAGAGAGAATTTTAAAAGCTTTAACAGAATTTCAACAATTTTGAGAGGGATTTGAGAAGTTTCAATGGGAATGGGAAGAATTGGGACAAAAATTGGAAAATTTTTAAGGGACTTTGAAAAAATTTCAACTGGAATTTTAGCATTTTTTTGACGTGAAATTGTGAACATGTGGACATGGATTTTGAAAATTCTAGAGAGAATTTTAAAAGCTTCAAGAGAATTTCAACAATTTTGAGAGGGATTTGAAAAGTTTCAATGGGAATGGGAAGAATTGGGACAAAAATTGGAAAATTTTTAAGGGACTTTGAAAAAATTTCAACTGGAATTTTAACAATTTTTTTATGTGAAATTGTAAACATGTGGACATGGATTTTGAAAATTCTAGAGAGAATTTTAAAAGCTTCAACAGAATTTCAACAATTTTGAGAGGGATTTGAAAAGTTTCAATGGGAATGGGAAGAATTGGGACAAAAATTGGAAAATTTTTAAGGGACTTTGAAAAAATTTCAACTGGAATTTTAGCCATTTTTTGACGTGAAATTGTGAACATGTGGACATGGATTTTGAAAATTCTAGAGAGAATTTTAAAAGCTTCAACAGAATTTCAACAATTTTGAGAGGGATTTGAAAAGTTTCAGTGGGAATGGGAAGAATTGGGACAAACATTGGAAAATTTTTAAGGGACTTTGAAAAAATTTCAACTGGAATTTTAGCAATTTTTTTACATGAAATTGTAAACATGTGGACATGGATTTTGAAAATTCTAGAGAGAATTTTAAAAGCTTCAAGAGAATTTCAACAATTTTGAGAGGGATTTGAAAAGTTTCAATGGGAATGGGAAGAATTGGGACAAAAATTGGAAAATTTTTAAGGGACTTTGAAAAAATTTCAACTGGAATTTTAGCCTTTTTTTTACGTGAAATTGTAAACATGTGGACATGGATTTTGAAAATTCTAGAGAGAATTTTAAAAGCTTCAAGAGAATTTCAGCAATTTTGAGAGGGATTTGAAAAGTTTCAATGGGAATGGGAAGAATTGGGACAAAAATTGGAAAATTTTTAAGGGACTTTGAAAAAATTTCAAATGGAATTTTAGCCATTTTTTGACATGAAATTGTAAACATGTGGAAGTGGATTTGAAAATTCTAGAGAGAATTTTAAAAGCTTCAACAGAATTTCAACAATTTTGAGAGGGATTTGAAAAATTTCAATGGGAATGGGAAGAATTGGGACAAAAATTGGAAAATTTTTAAGGGACTTTGAAAAAATTTCAACTGGAATTTTAACAATTTTTTTAATGTGAAATTGTAAACATGTGGACATGGATTTTGAAAATTCTAGAGAGAATTTTAAAAGCTTCAAGAGAATTTCAACAATTTTGAGAGGGATTTGAAAAGTTTCAATGGGAATGGGAAGAATTGGGACAAAAATTGGAAAATTTTTAAGGGACTTTGAAAAAATTTCAACTGGAATTTTAGCCATTTTTTTACGTGAAATTGTGAACATGTGGACATGGATTTTGAAAATTCTAGAGAGAATTTTAAAAGCTTCAACAGAATTTCAACAATTTTGAGAGGGATTTGAAAAGTTTCAATGGGAATGGGAAGAATTGGGACAAAAATTGGAAAGTTTTTAAGGGACTTTGAAAAAATTTCAACTGGAATTTTAGCAATTTTTTGACGTGAAATTGTAAACATGTGGACATGGATTTTGAAAATTCTAGAGAGAATTTTAAAAGCTTTAACAGAATTTCTACAATTTTGAGAGGGATTTGAAAAGTTTCAATGGGAATGGGAAGAATTGGGACAAAAATTGGAAAATTTTTAAGGGACTTTGAAAAAATTTCAACTGGAATTTTAGCCATTTTTTGACGTGAAATTGTAAACACGTGGACATGGATTTTGAAAATTCTAGAGAGAATTTTAAAAGCTTTAACAGAATTTCAACAATTTTGAGAGGGATTTGAAAAGTTTCAATGGGAATGGGAAGAATTGGGACAAAAATTGGAAAATTTTTCAGGGACTTTGAAAAAATTTCAACTGGAATTTTAGCAATTTTTCGACGTGAAATTGTAAACATGTGGCCATGGATTTTGAAAATTCTAGAGAGAATTTTAAAAGCTTCAACAGAATTTCAACAATTTTGAGAGGGATTTGAAAAGTTTCAATGGGAATGGGAAGAATTGGGACAAAAATTGGAAAATTTTTAAGGGACTTTGAAAAAATTTCAACTGGAATTTTAGCCATTTTTTGACGTGAAATTGTAAACATGTGGACATGGATTTTGAAAATTCTAGAGAGAATTTTAAAAGCTTCAACAGAATTTCAACAATTTTGAGAGGGATTTGAAAAGTTTCAGTGGGAATGGGAAGAATTGGGACAAAAATTGGAAAATTTTTAAGGGACTTTGAAAAAATTTCAACTGGAATTTTAGCCATTTTTTGATGTGAAATTGTAAACATGTGGACATGGATTTTGAAAATTCTAGAGAGAATTTTAAAAGCTTCAACAGAATTTCTACAATTTTGAGAGGGATTTGAAAAGTTTCAATGGGAATGGGAAGAATTGGGACAAAAATTGGAAAATTTTTAAGGGACTTTGAAAAAATTACAACTGGAATTTTAGCCATTTTTTGACGTGAAATTGTAAATATGTGGACATGGATTTTGAAAATTCTAGAGAGAATTTTAAAAGCTTCAAGAGAATTTCAACAATTTTGAGAGGGATTTGAAAAGTTTCAATGGGAATGGGAAGAATTGGGACAAAAATTGGAAAATTTTTAAGGGACTTTGAAAAATTTCAACTGGAATTTTAGCCATTTTTTGATGTGAAATTGTAAACATGTGGAAGTGGATTTTGAAAATTCTAGAGAGAATTTTAAAAGCTTTAACAGAATTTCTACAATTTTGAGAGGGATTTGAAAAGTTTCAATGGGAATGGGAAGAATTGGGACAAAAATTGGAAAATTTTTAAGGGACTTTGAAAAAATTTCAACTGGAATTTTAGCCATTTTTTGACGTGAAATTGTAAACATGTGGCCATGGATTTTGAAAATTCTAGAGAGAATTTTAAAAGCTTTAACAGAATTTCTACAATTTTGAGAGGGATTTGAAAAGTTTCAATGGGAATGGGAAGAATTGGGACAAAAATTGGAAAATTTTTAAGGGACTTTGAAAAAATTTCAACTGGAATTTTAGCCATTTTGTGACGTGAAATTGTGAACATGTGGACATGGATTTTGAAAATTCTAGAGAGAATTTTAAAAGCTTCAACAGAATTTCAACAATTTTGAGAGGGATTTGAAAAGTTTCAGTGGGAATGGGAAGAATTGGGACAAAAATTGGAAAATTTTTAAGGGACTTTGAAAAAATTTCAACTGGAATTTTAGCAATTTTTTTACATGAAATTGTAAACATGTGGACATGGATTTTGAAAATTCTAGAGAGAATTTTAAAAGCTTCAAGAGAATTTCAACAATTTTGAGAGGGATTTGAAAAGTTTCAATGGGAATGGGAAGAATTGGGACAAAAATTGGAAAATTTTTAAGGGACTTTGAAAAAATTTCAACTGGAATTTTAGCCATTTTTTGACGTGAAATTGTAAACACGTGGACATGGATTTTGAAAATTCTAGAGAGAATTTTAAAAGCTTTAACAGAATTTCTACAATTTTGAGAGGGATTTGAAAAGTTTCAATGGGAATGGGAAGAATTGGGACAAAAATTGGAAAATTTTTAAGGGACTTTGAAAAAATTTCAACTGGAATTTTAGCAATTTTTTGACGTGAAATTGTGAATATGTGGACATGGATTTTGAAAATTCTAGAGAGAATTTTAAAAGCTTCAAGAGAATTTCAGCAATTTTGAGAGGGATTTGAAAAGTTTCAATGGGAATGGGAAGAATTGGGACAAAAATTGGAAAATTTTTAAGGGACTTTGAAAAAATTTCAACTGGAATTTTAGCAATTTTTTGACGTGAAATTGTGCACATGTGGCCATGGATTTTGAAAATTCTAGAGAGAATTTTAAAAGCTTCAACAGAATTTCAACAATTTTGAGAGGGATTTGAAAAGTTTCAATGGGAATGGGAAGAATTGGGACAAAAATTGGAAAATTTTTAAGGGACTTTGAAAAAATTTCAACTGGAATTTTAGCAATTTTTTGACGTGAAATTGTAAACATGTGGCCATGGATTTTGAAAATTCTAGAGAGAATTTTAAAAGCTTTAACAGAATTTCAACAATTTTGAGAGGGATTTGAGAAGTTTCAATGGGAATGGGAAGAATTGGGACAAAAATTGGAAAATTTTTAAGGGACTTTGAAAAAATTTCAACTGGAATTTTAGCGTTTTTTTGACGTGAAATTGTGAACATGTGGACATGGATTTTGAAAATTCTAGAGAGAATTTTAAAAGCTTCAAGAGAATTTCAACAATTTTGAGAGGGATTTGAAAAGTTTCAATGGGAATGGGAAGAATTGGGACAAAAATTGGAAAATTTTTAAGGGACTTTGAAAAAATTTCAACTGGAATTTTAGCAATTTTTTTACGTGAAATTGTAAACATGTGGACATGGATTTTGAAAATTCTAGAGAGAATTTTAAAAGCTTTAACAGAATTTCTACAATTTTGAGAGGGATTTGAAAAGTTTCAATGGGAATGGGAAGAATTGGGACAAAAATTGGAAAATTTTTAAGGGACTTTGAAAAAATTTCAACTGGAATTTTAGCCTTTTTGTTACGTGAAATTGTAAACATGTGGACATGGATTTTGAAAATTCTAGAGAGAATTTTAAAAGCATCAACAGAATTTCAACAATTTTGAGAGGGATTTGAAAAGTTTCAAAGGGAATGGGAAGAATTGGGACAAAAATTGGAAAATTTTTAAGGGACTTTGAAAAAATTTCAACTGGAATTTTAGCAATTTTTTTATGTGAAATTGTAAACATGTGGCCATGGATTTTGAAAATTCTAGAGAGAATTTTAAAAGCTTTAACAGAATTTCTACAATTTTGAGAGGGATTTGAAAAGTTTCAATGGGAATGGGAAGAATTGGGACAAAAATTGGAAAATTTTTAAGGGACTTTGAAAAAATTTCAACTGGAATTTTAGCCATTTTTTAACGTGAAATTGTAAACACGTGGACATGGATTTTGAAAATTCTAGAGAGAATTTTAAAAGCTTCAACAGAATTTCTACAATTTTGAGAGGGATTTGAAAAGTTTCAATGGGAATGGGAAGAATTGGGACAAAAATTGGAAAATTTTTAAGGGACTTTGAAAAAATTTCAACTGGAATTTTAGCAATTTTTTGACGTGAAATTGTGAACATGTGGACATGGATTTTGAAAATTCTAGAGAGAATTTTAAAAGCTTCAAGAGAATTTCAACAATTTTGAGAGGGATTTGAAAAGTTTCAATGGGAATGGGAAGAATTGGGACAAAAATTGGAAAATTTTTAAGGGACTTTGAAAAAATTTCAACTGGAATTTTAGCCATTTTTTTATGTGAAATTGTGAACATGTGGCCATGGATTTTGAAAATTCTAGAGAGAATTTTAAAAGCTTCAACAGAATTTCAACAATTTTGAGAGGGATTTGAAAAGTTTCAATGGGAATGGGAAGAATTGGGACAAAAATTGGAAAATTTTTAAGGGACTTTGAAAAAATTTCAACTGGAATTTTAGCAATTTTTTGACGTGAAATTGTAAACATGTGGCCATGGATTTTGAAAATTCTAGAGAGAATTTTAAAAGCTTCAACAGAATTTCAACAATTTTGAGAGGGATTTGAGAAGTTTCAATGGGAATGGGAAGAATTGGGACAAAAATTGGAAAATTTTTAAGGGACTTTGAAAAAATTTCAACTGGAATTTTAGCCATTTTTTGACGTGAAATTGTGAACATATGGACATGGATTTTGAAAATTCTAGAGAGAATTTTAAAAGCTTCAACAGAATTTCAACAATTTTGAGAGGGATTTGAAAAGTTTCAATGGGAATGGGAAGAATTGGGACAAAAATTGGAAAATTTTTAAGGGACTTTGAAAAAATTTCAACTGGAATTTTAGCAATTTTTTTACATGAAATTGTAAACATGTGGACATGGATTTTGAAAATTCTAGAGAGAATTTTAAAAGCTTCAAGAGAATTTCAACAATTTTGAGAGGGATTTGAAAAGTTTCAATGGGAATGGGAAGAATTGGGACAAAAATTGGAAATTTTTAAGGGACTTTGAAAAAATTTCAACTGGAATTTTAGCCATTTTTTGACGTGAAATTGTAAACACGTGGACATGGATTTTGAAAATTCTAGAGAGAATTTTAAAAGCTTCAAGAGAATTTCAACAATTTTGAGAGGGATTTGAAAAGTTTCAATGGGAATGGGAAGAATTGGGACAAAAATTGGAAAATTTTTAAGGGACTTTGAAAAAATTTCAACTGGAATTTTAGCAATTTTTTGACGTGAAATTGTGAACATGTGGACATGGATTTTGAAAATTCTAGAGAGAATTTTAAAAGCTTCAAGAGAATTTCAGCAATTTTGAGAGGGATTTGAAAAGTTTCAATGGGAATGGGAAGAATTGGGACAAAAATTGGAAAATTTTTAAGGGACTTTGAAAAAATTTCAACTGGAATTTTAGCAATTTTTTTACGTGAAATTGTGCACATGTGGACATGGATTTTGAAAATTCTAGAGAGAATTTTAAAAGCTTCAAGAGAATTTCAACAATTTTGAGAGGGATTTGAAAAGTTTCAATGGGAATGGGAAGAATTGGGACAAAAATTGGAAAATTTTTAAGGGACTTTGAAAAAATTTCAACTGGAATTTTAGCCATTTTTTGACGTGAAATTGTGAACATGTGGACATGGATTTTGAAAATTCTAGAGAGAATTTTAAAAGCTTCAACAGAATTTCAACAATTTTGAGACGGATTTGAAAAGTTTCAGTGGGAATGGGAAGAATTGGGACAAAAATTGGAAAATTTTTAAGGGACTTTGAAAAAATTTCAACTGGAATTTTAGCCATTTTTTGACATGAAATTGTAAACATGTGGACATGGATTTTGAAAATTCTAGAGAGAATTTTAAAAGCTTCAAGAGAATTTCAACAATTTTGAGAGGGATTTGAAAAGTTTCAATGGGAATGGGAAGAATTGGGACAAAAATTGGAAAATTTTTAAGGGACTTTGAAAAAATTTCAACTGGAATTTTAGCCATTTTTTGACGTGAAATTGTGAACATGTGGACATGGATTTTGAAAATTCTAGAGAGAATTTTAAAAGCTTCAACAGAATTTCAACAATTTTGAGAGGGATTTGAAAAGTTTCAATGGGAATGGGAAGAATTGGGACAAAAATTGGAAAATTTTTAAGGGACTTTGAAAAAATTTCAACTGGAATTTTAGCAATTTTTTGACGTGAAATTGTGAACATATGGACATGGATTTTGAAAATTCTAGAGAGAATTTTAAAAGCTTCAAGAGAATTTCAACAATTTTGAGAGGGATTTGAAAAGTTTCAATGGGAATGGGAAGAATTGGGACAAAAATTGGAAAATTTTTAAGGGACTTTGAAAAAATTTCAACTGGAATTTTAGCCATTTTTTGACGTGAAATTGTGAACATGTGGACATGGATTTTGAAAATTCTAGAGAGAATTTTAAAAGCTTCAACAGAATTTCAACAATTTTGAGAGGGATTTGAAAAGTTTCAGTGGGAATGGGAAGAATTGGGACAAAAATTGGAAAATTTTTAAGGGACTTTGAAAAAATTTCAACTGGAATTTTAGCAATTTTTTTACATGAAATTGTAAACATGTGGACATGGATTTTGAAAATTCTAGAGAGAATTTTAAAAGCTTCAAGAGAATTTCAACAATTTTGAGAGGGATTTGAAAAGTTTCAATGGGAATGGGAAGAATTGGGACAAAAATTGGAAAATTTTTAAGGGACTTTGAAAAAATTTCAACTGGAATTTTAGCCATTTTTTGACGTGAAATTGTAAACACGTGGACATGGATTTTGAAAATTCTAGAGAGAATTTTAAAAGCTTTAACAGAATTTCTACAATTTTGAGAGGGATTTGAAAAGTTTCAATGGGAATGGGAAGAATTGGGACAAAAATTGGAAAATTTTTAAGGGACTTTGAAAAAATTTCAACTGGAATTTTAGCCATTTTTTGACGTGAAATTGTGAACATGTGGACATGGATTTTGAAAATTCTAGAGAGAATTTTAAAAGCTTCAAGAGAATTTCAGCAATTTTGAGAGGGATTTGAAAAGTTTCAATGGGAATGGGAAGAATTGGGACAAAAATTGGAAAATTTTTAAGGGACTTTGAAAAAATTTCAACTGGAATTTTAGCAATTTTTTTACGTGAAATTGTGCACATGTGGACATGGATTTTGAAAATTCTAGAGAGAATTTTAAAAGCTTCAAGAGAATTTCAACAATTTTGAGAGGGATTTGAAAAGTTTCAATGGGAATGGGAAGAATTGGGACAAAAATTGGAAAATTTTTAAGGGACTTTGAAAAAATTTCAACTGGAATTTTAGCAATTTTTTGACGTGAAATTGTAAACATGTGGACATGGATTTTGAAAATTCTAGAGAGAATTTTAAAAGCTTTAACAGAATTTCAACAATTTTGAGAGGGATTTGAGAAGTTTCAATGGGAATGGGAAGAATTGGGACAAAAATTGGAAAATTTTTAAGGGACTTTGAAAAAATTTCAACTGGAATTTTAGCATTTTTTTGACGTGAAATTGTGAACATGTGGACATGGATTTTGAAAATTCTAGAGAGAATTTTAAAAGCTTCAAGAGAATTTCAACAATTTTGAGAGGGATTTGAAAAGTTTCAATGGGAATGGGAAGAATTGGGACAAAAATTGGAAAATTTTTAAGGGACTTTGAAAAAATTTCAACTGGAATTTTAGCAATTTTTTTACGTGAAATTGTAAACATGTGGACATGGATTTTGAAAATTCTAGAGAGAATTTTAAAAGCTTTAACAGAATTTCTACAATTTTGAGAGGGATTTGAAAAGTTTCAATGGGAATGGGAAGAATTGGGACAAAAATTGGAAAATTTTTAAGGGACTTTGAAAAAATTTCAACTGGAATTTTAGCCTTTTTTTTACGTGAAATTGTAAACATGTGGACATGGATTTTGAAAATTCTAGAGAGAATTTTAAAAGCTTCAACAGAATTTCAACAATTTTGAGAGGGATTTGAAAAGTTTCAAAGGGAATGGGAAGAATTGGGACAAAAATTGGAAAATTTTTAAGGGACTTTGAAAAAATTTCAACTGGAATTTTAGCAATTTTTTGACGTGAAATTGTAAACATGTGGCCATGGATTTTGAAAATTCTAGAGAGAATTTTAAAAGCTTTAACAGAATTTCAACAATTTTGAGAGGGATTTGAGAAGTTTCAATGGGAATGGGAAGAATTGGGACAAAAATTGGAAAATTTTTAAGGGACTTTGAAAAAATTTCAACTGGAATTTTAGCGTTTTTTTGACGTGAAATTGTGAACATGTGGACATGGATTTTGAAAATTCTAGAGAGAATTTTAAAAGCTTCAAGAGAATTTCAACAATTTTGAGAGGGATTTGAAAAGTTTCAATGGGAATGGGAAGAATTGGGACAAAAATTGGAAAATTTTTAAGGGACTTTGAAAAAATTTCAACTGGAATTTTAGCAATTTTTTTACGTGAAATTGTAAACATGTGGACATGGATTTTGAAAATTCTAGAGAGAATTTTAAAAGCTTTAACAGAATTTCTACAATTTTGAGAGGGATTTGAAAAGTTTCAATGGGAATGGGAAGAATTGGGACAAAAATTGGAAAATTTTTAAGGGACTTTGAAAAAATTTCAACTGGAATTTTAGCCTTTTTGTTACGTGAAATTGTAAACATGTGGACATGGATTTTGAAAATTCTAGAGAGAATTTTAAAAGCATCAACAGAATTTCAACAATTTTGAGAGGGATTTGAAAAGTTTCAAAGGGAATGGGAAGAATTGGGACAAAAATTGGAAAATTTTTAAGGGACTTTGAAAAAATTTCAACTGGAATTTTAGCAATTTTTTTATGTGAAATTGTAAACATGTGGCCATGGATTTTGAAAATTCTAGAGAGAATTTTAAAAGCTTTAACAGAATTTCTACAATTTTGAGAGGGATTTGAAAAGTTTCAATGGGAATGGGAAGAATTGGGACAAAAATTGGAAAATTTTTAAGGGACTTTGAAAAAATTTCAACTGGAATTTTAGCCATTTTTTGACGTGAAATTGTAAACACGTGGACATGGATTTTGAAAATTCTAGAGAGAATTTTAAAAGCTTCAACAGAATTTCTACAATTTTGAGAGGGATTTGAAAAGTTTCAATGGGAATGGGAAGAATTGGGACAAAAATTGGAAAATTTTTAAGGGACTTTGAAAAAATTTCAACTGGAATTTTAGCAATTTTTTGACGTGAAATTGTGAACATGTGGACATGGATTTTGAAAATTCTAGAGAGAATTTTAAAAGCTTCAAGAGAATTTCAACAATTTTGAGAGGGATTTGAAAAGTTTCAATGGGAATGGGAAGAATTGGGACAAAAATTGGAAAATTTTTAAGGGACTTTGAAAAAATTTCAACTGGAATTTTAGCAATTTTTTTACGTGAAATTGTGAACATGTGGCCATGGATTTTGAAAATTCTAGAGAGAATTTTAAAAGCTTCAACAGAATTTCAACAATTTTGAGAGGGATTTGAAAGGTTTCAATGGGAATGGGAAGAATTGGGACAAAAATTGGAAAATTTTTAAGGGACTTTGAAAAAATTTCAACTGGAATTTTAGCAATTTTTTGACGTGAAATTGTAAACATGTGGCCATGGATTTTGAAAATTCTAGAGAGAATTTTAAAAGCTTCAACAGAATTTCAACAATTTTGAGAGGGATTTGAGAAGTTTCAATGGGAATGGGAAGAATTGGGACAAAAATTGGAAAATTTTTAAGGGACTTTGAAAAAATTTCAACTGGAATTTTAGCAATTTTTTTACGTGAAATTGTAAACATGTGGACATGGATTTTGAAAATTCTAGAGAGAATTTTAAAAGCTTCAACAGAATTTCAACAATTTTGAGAGGGATTTGAAAAGTTTCAGTGGGAATGGGAAGAATTGGGACAAAAATTGGAAAATTTTTAAGGGACTTTGAAAAAATTTCAACTGGAATTTTAGCAATTTTTTTACATGAAATTGTAAACATGTGGACATGGATTTTGAAAATTCTAGAGAGAATTTTAAAAGCTTCAAGAGAATTTCAACAATTTTGAGAGGGATTTGAAAAGTTTCAATGGGAATGGGAAGAATTGGGACAAAAATTGGAAAATTTTTAAGGGACTTTGAAAAAATTTCAACTGGAATTTTAGCCATTTTTTGACGTGAAATTATAAACACGTGGACATGGATTTTGAAAATTCTAGAGAGAATTTTAAAAGCTTCAAGAGAATTTCAACAATTTTGAGAGGGATTTGAAAAGTTTCAATGGGAATGGGAAGAATTGGGACAAAAATTGGAAAATTTTTAAGGGACTTTGAAAAAATTTCAACTGGAATTTTAGCAATTTTTTGACGTGAAATTGTGAACATGTGGACATGGATTTTGAAAATTCTAGAGAGAATTTTAAAAGCTTCAAGAGAATTTCAGCAATTTTGAGAGGGATTTGAAAAGTTTCAATGGGAATGGGAAGAATTGGGACAAAAATTGGAAAATTTTTAAGGGACTTTGAAAAAATTTCAACTGGAATTTTAGCCATTTTTTGACGTGAAATTGTGCACATGTGGACATGGATTTTGAAAATTCTAGAGAGAATTTTAAAAGCTTCAACAGAATTTCAACAATTTTGAGAGGGATTTGAAAAGTTTCAATGGGAATGGGAAGAATTGGGACAAAAATTGGAAAATTTTTAAGGGACTTTGAAAAAATTTCAACTGGAATTTTAGCAATTTTTTTATGTGAAATTGTAAACATGTGGACATGGATTTTGAAAATTCTAGAGAGAATTTTAAAAGCTTCAACAGAATTTCAACAATTTTGAGAGGGATTTGAAAAGTTTCAATGGGAATGGGAAGAATTGGGACAAAAATTGGAAAATTTTTAAGGGACTTTGAAAAAATTTCAACTGGAATTTTAGCCATTTTTTGACGTGAAATTGTGAACATGTGGACATGGATTTTGAAAATTCTAGAGAGAATTTTAAAAGCTTCAACAGAATTTCAACAATTTTGAGAGGGATTTGAAAAGTTTCAGTGGGAATGGGAAGAATTGGGACAAAAATTGGAAAATTTTTAAGGGACTTTGAAAAAATTTCAACTGGAATTTTAGCCATTTTTTGACGTGAAATTGTAAACATGTGGCCATGGATTTTGAAAATTCTAGAGAGAATTTTAAAAGCTTCAAGAGAATTTCAACAATTTTGAGAGGGATTTGAAAAGTTTCAATGGGAATGGGAAGAATTGGGACAAAAATTGGAAAATTTTTAAGGGACTTTGAAAAAATTTCAACTGGAATTTTAGCCATTTTTTGACGTGAAATTGTGAACATGTGGACATGGATTTTGAAAATTCTAGAGAGAATTTTAAAAGCTTCAACAGAATTTCAACAATTTTGAGAGGGATTTGAAAAGTTTCAATGGGAATGGGAAGAATTGGGACAAAAATTGGAAAATTTTTAAGGGACTTTGAAAAAATTTCAACTGGAATTTTAGCAATTTTTTGACGTGAAATTGTGAACATGTGGACATGGATTTTGAAAATTCTAGAGAGAATTTTAAAAGCTTCAAGAGAATTTCAACAATTTTGAGAGGGATTTGAAAAGTTTCAATGGGAATGGGAAGAATTGGGACAAAAATTGGAAAATTTTTAAGGGACTTTGAAAAAATTTCAACTGGAATTTTAGCCATTTTTTGACGTGAAATTGTAAATATGTGGACATGGATTTTGAAAATTCTAGAGAGAATTTTAAAAGCTTCAAGAGAATTTCAACAATTTTGAGAGGGATTTGAAAAGTTTCAATGGGAATGGGAAGAATTGGGACAAAAATTGGAAAATTTTTAAGGGACTTTGAAAAAATTTCAACTGGAATTTTAGCCATTTTTTGACGTGAAATTGTAAACATGTGGAAGTGGATTTTGAAAATTCTAGAGAGAATTTTAAAAGCTTTAACAGAATTTCTACAATTTTGAGAGGGATTTGAAAAGTTTCAATGGGAATGGGAAGAATTGGGACAAAAATTGGAAAATTTTTAAGGGACTTTGAAAAAATTTCAACTGGAATTTTAGCCTTTATTGACGTGAAATTGTAAACATGTGGACATGGATTTTGAAAATTCTAGAGAGAATTTTAAAAGCTTTAACAGAATTTCTACAATTTTGAGAGGGATTTGAAAAGTTTCAATGGGAATGGGAAGAATTGGGACAAAAATTGGAAAATTTTTAAGGGACTTTGAAAAAATTTCAACTGGAATTTTAGCCATTTTTTGACATGAAATTGTAAACATGTGGAAGTGGATTTTGAAAATTCTAGAGAGAATTTTAAAAGCTTCAACAGAATTTCAACAATTTTGAGAGGGATTTGAAAAGTTTCAATGGGAATGGGAAGAATTGGGACAAAAATTGGAAAATTTTTAAGGGACTTTGAAAAAATTTCAACTGGAATTTTAACAATTTTTTTATGTGAAATTGTAAACATGTGGACATGGATTTTGAAAATTCTAGAGAGAATTTTAAAAGCTTCAAGAGAATTTCAACAATTTTGAGAGGGATTTGAAAAGTTTCAATGGGAATGGGAAGAATTGGGACAAAAATTGGAAAATTTTTAAGGGACTTTGAAAAAATTTCAACTGGAATTTTAGCCATTTTTTGACGTGAAATTGTGAACATGTGGACATGGATTTTGAAAATTCTAGAGAGAATTTTAAAAGCTTCAACAGAATTTCAACAATTTTGAGAGGGATTTGAAAAGTTTCAGTGGGAATGGGAAGAATTGGGACAAAAATTGGAAAATTTTTAAGGGACTTTGAAAAAATTTCAACTGGAATTTTAGCAATTTTTTTACATGAAATTGTAAACATGTGGACATGGATTTTGAAAATTCTAGAGAGAATTTTAAAAGCTTCAACAGAATTTCAACAATTTTGAGAGGGATTTGAAAAGTTTCAATGGGAATGGGAAGAATTGGGACAAAAATTGGAAAATTTTTAAGGGACTTTGAAAAAATTTCAACTGGAATTTTAGCCATTTTTTGACGTGAAATTGTAAACACGTGGACATGGATTTTGAAAATTCTAGAGAGAATTTTAAAAGCTTTAACAGAATTTCTACAATTTTGAGAGGGATTTGAAAAGTTTCAATGGGAATGGGAAGAATTGGGACAAAAATTGGAAAATTTTTAAGGGACTTTGAAAAAATTTCAACTGGAATTTTAGCAATTTTTTGACGTGAAATTGTGCACATGTGGACATGGATTTTGAAAATTCTAGAGAGAATTTTAAAAGCTTCAAGAGAATTTCAGCAATTTTGAGAGGGATTTGAAAAGTTTCAATGGGAATGGGAAGAATTGGGACAAAAATTGGAAAATTTTTAAGGGACTTTGAAAAAATTTCAACTGGAATTTTAGCAATTTTTTTACGTGAAATTGTGCACATGTGGACATGGATTTTGAAAATTCTAGAGAGAATTTTAAAAGCTTCAACAGAATTTCAACAATTTTGAGAGGGATTTGAAAAGTTTCAATGGGAATGGGAAGAATTGGGACAAAAATTGGAAAATTTTGAAGGGACTTTGAAAAAATTTCAACTGGAATTTTAGCATTTTTTTGACGTGAAATTGTGAACATGTGGACATGGATTTTGAAAATTCTAGAGAGAATTTTAAAAGCTTCAAGAGAATTTCAACAATTTTGAGAGGGATTTGAAAAGTTTCAATGGGAATGGGAAGAATTGGGACAAAAATTGGAAAATTTTTAAGGGACTTTGAAAAAATTTCAACTGGAATTTTAGCAATTTTTTTACGTGAAATTGTAAACATGTGGACATGGATTTTGAAAATTCTAGAGAGAATTTTAAAAGCTTCAACAGAATTTCTACAATTTTGAGAGGGATTTGAAAAGTTTCAATGGGAATGGGAAGAATTGGGACAAAAATTGGAAAATTTTTAAGGGACTTTGAAAAAATTTCAACTGGAATTTTAGCCTTTTTTTTACGTGAAATTGTAAACATGTGGACATGGATTTTGAAAATTCTAGAGAGAATTTTAAAAGCTTCAACAGAATTTCAACAATTTTGAGAGGGATTTGAAAAGTTTCAAAGGGAATGGGAAGAATTGGGACAAAAATTGGAAAATTTTGAAGGGACTTTGAAAAAATTTCAACTGGAATTTTAGCCATTTTTTTATGTGAAATTGTAAACATGTGGCCATGGATTTTGAAAATTCTAGAGAGAATTTTAAAAGCTTTAACAGAATTTCTACAATTTTGAGAGGGATTTGAAAAGTTTCAATGGGAATGGGAAGAATTGGGACAAAAATTGGAAAATTTTTAAGGGACTTTGAAAAAATTTCAACTGGAATTTTAGCAATTTTTTTACGTGAAATTGTGCACATGTGGACATGGATTTTGAAAATTCTAGAGAGAATTTTAAAAGCTTCAACAGAATTTCAACAATTTTGAGAGGGATTTGAAAAGTTTCAATGGGAATGGGAAGAATTGGGACAAAAATTGGAAAATTTTTAAGGGACTTTGAAAAAATTTCAACTGGAATTTTAACAATTTTTTGACGTGAAATTGTGAACATGTGGACATGGATTTTGAAAATTCTAGAGAGAATTTTAAAAGCTTCAAGAGAATTTCAACAATTTTGAGAGGGATTTGAAAAGTTTCAATGGGAATGGGAAGAATTGGGACAAAAATTGGAAAATTTTTAAGGGACTTTGAAAAAATTTCAACTGGAATTTTAGCAATTTTTTTACGTGAAATTGTAAACATGTGGACATGGATTTTGAAAATTCTAGAGAGAATTTTAAAAGCTTTAACAGAATTTCTACAATTTTGAGAGGGATTTGAAAAGTTTCAATGGGAATGGGAAGAATTGGGACAAAAATTGGAAAATTTTTAAGGGACTTTGAAAAAATTTCAACTGGAATTTTAGCCTTTTTTTTACGTGAAATTGTAAACATGTGGACATGGATTTTGAAAATTCTAGAGAGAATTTTAAAAGCTTCAACAGAATTTCAACAATTTTGAGAGGGATTTGAAAAGTTTCAAAGGGAATGGGAAGAATTGGGACAAAAATTGGAAAATTTTGAAGGGACTTTGAAAAAATTTCAACTGGAATTTTAGCCATTTTTTTATGTGTAAATTGTAAACATGTGGCCATGGATTTTGAAAATTCTAGAGAGAATTTTAAAAGCTTTAACAGAATTTCTACAATTTTGAGAGGGATTTGAAAAGTTTCAATGGGAATGGGAAGAATTGGGACAAAAATTGGAAAATTTTTAAGGGACTTTGAAAAAATTTCAACTGGAATTTTAGCCATTTTTTGACGTGAAATTGTGAACATGTGGACATGGATTTTGAAAATTCTAGAGAGAATTTTAAAAGCTTCAACAGAATTTCAACAATTTTGAGAGGGATTTGAAAAGTTTCAGTGGGAATGGGAAGAATTGGGACAAAAATTGGAAAATTTTTAAGGGACTTTGAAAAAATTTCAACTGGAATTTTAGCCATTTTTTGACATGAAATTGTAAACATGTGGACATGGATTTTGAAAATTCTAGAGAGAATTTTAAAAGCTTCAAGAGAATTTCAACAATTTTGAGAGGGATTTGAAAAGTTTCAATGGGAATGGGAAGAATTGGGACAAAAATTGGAAAATTTTTAAGGGACTTTGAAAAAATTTCAACTGGAATTTTAGCCATTTTTTGACGTGAAATTGTAAACACGTGGACATGGATTTTGAAAATTCTAGAGAGAATATTAAAAGCTTCAACAGAATTTCTACAATTTTGAGAGGGATTTGAAAAGTTTCAATGGGAATGGGAAGAATTGGGACAAAAATTGGAAAATTTTTAAGGGACTTTGAAAAAATTTCAACTGGAATTTTAGCAATTTTTTGACGTGAAATTGTGAACATGTGGACATGGATTTTGAAAATTCTAGAGAGAATTTTAAAAGCTTCAAGAGAATTTCAACAATTTTGAGAGGGATTTGAAAAGTTTCAATGGGAATGGGAAGAATTGGGACAAAAATTGGAAAATTTTTAAGGGACTTTGAAAAAATTTCAACTGGAATTTTAGCAATTTTTTTACGTGAAATTGTGAACATGTGGACATGGATTTTGAAAATTCTAGAGAGAATTTTAAAAGCTTCAACAGAATTTCAACAATTTTGAGAGGGATTTGAAAAGTTTCAATGGGAATGGGAAGAATTGGGACAAAAATTGGAAAATTTTTAAGGGACTTTGAAAAAATTTCAACTGGAATTTTAGCAATTTTTTGACGTGAAATTGTAAACATGTGGCCATGGATTTTGAAAATTCTAGAGAGAATTTTAAAAGCTTTAACAGAATTTCAACAATTTTGAGAGGGATTTGAGAAGTTTCAATGGGAATGGGAAGAATTGGGACAAAAATTGGAAAATTTTTAAGGGACTTTGAAAAAATTTCAACTGGAATTTTAGCATTTTTTTGACGTGAAATTGTGAACATGTGGACATGGATTTTGAAAATTCTAGAGAGAATTTTAAAAGCTTCAAGAGAATTTCAACAATTTTGAGAGGGATTTGAAAAGTTTCAATGGGAATGGGAAGAATTGGGACAAAAATTGGAAAATTTTTAAGGGACTTTGAAAAAATTTCAACTGGAATTTTAGCAATTTTTTGACGTGAAATTGTAAACATGTGGACATGGATTTTGAAAATTCTAGAGAGAATTTTAAAAGCTTTAACAGAATTTCTACAATTTTGAGAGGGATTTGAAAAGTTTCAATGGGAATGGGAAGAATTGGGACAAAAATTGGAAAATTTTTAAGGGACTTTGAAAAAATTTCAACTGGAATTTTAGCCATTTTTTGACGTGAAATTGTAAACACGTGGACATGGATTTTGAAAATTCTAGAGAGAATTTTAAAAGCTTCAAGAGAATTTCAGCAATTTTGAGAGGGATTTGAAAAGTTTCAATGGGAATGGGAAGAATTGGGACAAAAATTGGAAAATTTTTAAGGGACTTTGAAAAAATTTCAACTGGAATTTTAGCCATTTTTTGACGTGAAATTGTGAACATGTGGACATGGATTTTGAAAATTCTAGAGAGAATTTTAAAAGCTTCAACAGAATTTCAACAATTTTGAGAGGGATTTGAAAAGTTTCAGTGGGAATGGGAAGAATTGGGACAAAAATTGGAAAATTTTTAAGGGACTTTGAAAAAATTTCAACTGGAATTTTAGCCATTTTTTGACATGAAATTGTAAACATGTGGACATGGATTTTGAAAATTCTAGAGAGAATTTTAAAAGCTTCAAGAGAATTTCAACAATTTTGAGAGGGATTTGAAAAGTTTCAATGGGAATGGGAAGAATTGGGACAAAAATTGGAAAATTTTTAAGGGACTTTGAAAAAATTTCAACTGGAATTTTAGCCATTTTTTGACGTGAAATTGTAAACACGTGGACATGGATTTTGAAAATTCTAGAGAGAATTTTAAAAGCTTCAACAGAATTTCTACAATTTTGAGAGGGATTTGAAAAGTTTCAATGGGAATGGGAAGAATTGGGACAAAAATTGGAAAATTTTTAAGGGACTTTGAAAAAATTTCAACTGGAATTTTAGCAATTTTTTGACGTGAAATTGTGAACATGTGGACATGGATTTTGAAAATTCTAGAGAGAATTTTAAAAGCTTCAAGAGAATTTCAACAATTTTGAGAGGGATTTGAAAAGTTTCAATGGGAATGGGAAGAATTGGGACAAAAATTGGAAAATTTTTAAGGGACTTTGAAAAAATTTCAACTGGAATTTTAGCAATTTTTTTACGTGAAATTGTGAACATGTGGACATGGATTTTGAAAATTCTAGAGAGAATTTTAAAAGCTTCAACAGAATTTCAACAATTTTGAGAGGGATTTGAAAAGTTTCAATGGGAATGGGAAGAATTGGGACAAAAATTGGAAAATTTTTAAGGGACTTTGAAAAAATTTCAACTGGAATTTTAGCAATTTTTTGACGTGAAATTGTAAACATGTGGCCATGGATTTTGAAAATTCTAGAGAGAATTTTAAAAGCTTTAACAGAATTTCAACAATTTTGAGAGGGATTTGAGAAGTTTCAATGGGAATGGGAAGAATTGGGACAAAAATTGGAAAATTTTTAAGGGACTTTGAAAAAATTTCAACTGGAATTTTAGCATTTTTTTGACGTGAAATTGTGAACATGTGGACATGGATTTTGAAAATTCTAGAGAGAATTTTAAAAGCTTCAAGAGAATTTCAACAATTTTGAGAGGGATTTGAAAAGTTTCAATGGGAATGGGAAGAATTGGGACAAAAATTGGAAAATTTTTAAGGGACTTTGAAAAAATTTCAACTGGAATTTTAGCAATTTTTTGACGTGAAATTGTGAACATGTGGACATGGATTTTGAAAATTCTAGAGAGAATTTTAAAAGCTTCAACAGAATTTCAGCAATTTTGAGAGGGATTTGAAAAGTTTCAATGGGAATGGGAAGAATTGGGACAAAAATTGGAAAATTTTTAAGGGACTTTGAAAAAATTTCAACTGGAATTTTAGCAATTTTTTTACGTGAAATTGTGAACATGTGGACATGGATTTTGAAAATTCTAGAGAGAATTTTAAAAGCTTCAAGAGAATTTCAACAATTTTGAGAGGGATTTGAAAAGTTTCAATGGGAATGGGAAGAATTGGGACAAAAATTGGAAAATTTTTAAGGGACTTTGAAAAAATTTCAACTGGAATTTTAGCAATTTTTTGACGTGAAATTGTAAACATGTGGCCATGGATTTTGAAAATTCTAGAGAGAATTTTAAAAGCTTTAACAGAATTTCAACAATTTTGAGAGGGATTTGAGAAGTTTCAATGGGAATGGGAAGAATTGGGACAAAAATTGGAAAATTTTTAAGGGACTTTGAAAAAATTTCAACTGGAATTTTAGCATTTTTTTGACGTGAAATTGTAAACATGTGGACATGGATTTTGAAAATTCTAGAGAGAATTTTAAAAGCTTCAAGAGAATTTCAACAATTTTGAGAGGGATTTGAAAAGTTTCCATGGGAATGGGAAGAATTGGGACAAAAATTGGAAAATTTTTAAGGGACTTTGAAAACATTTCAACTGGAATTTTAGCAATTTTTTGACGTGAAATTGTAAACATGTGGACATGGATTTTGAAAATTCTAGAGAGAATTTTAAAAGCTTCAAGAGAATTTCAACAATTTTGAGAGGGATTTGAAAAGTTTCAATGGGAATGGGAAGAATTGGGACAAAAATTGGAAAATTTTTAAGGGACTTTGAAAAAATTTCAACTGGAATTTTAGCCATTTTTTGACGTGAAATTGTAAACATGTGGCCATGGATTTTGAAAATTCTAGAGAGAATTTTAAAAGCTTCAAGAGAATTTCAACAATTTTGAGAGGGATTTGAAAAGTTTCAATGGGAATGGGAAGAATTGGGACAAAAATTGGAAAATTTTTAAGGGACTTTGAAAAAATTTCAACTGGAATTTAGCCATTTTTTGACGTGAAATTGTAAACATGTGGCCATGGATTTTGAAAATTCTAGAGAGAATTTTAAAAGCTTCAACAGAATTTCAACACTTTTGAGAGGGATTTGAAAAGTTTCAATGGGAATGGGAAGAATTGGGACAAAAATTGGAAAATTTTTAAGGGACTTTGAAAAAATTTCAACTGGAATTTTAGCCATTTTTTGACGTGAAATTGTAAACATGTGGACATGGATTTTGAAAATTCTAGAGAGAATTTTAAAAGCTTCAACAGAATTTCAACACTTTTGAGAGGGATTTGAAAAGTTTCAATGGGAATGGGAAGAATTGGGACAAAAATTGGAAAATTTTTAAGGGACTTTGAAAAAATTTCAACTGGAAGTTTAGCATTTTTTTTACGTGAAATTGTAAACATGTGGACATGGATTTTGAAAATTCTAGAGAGAATTTTAAAAGCTTCAACAGAATTTCAACAATTTTGAGAGGGATTTGAAAAGTTTCAATGGGAATGGGAAGAATTGGGACAAAAATTGGAAAATTTTTAAGGGACTTTGAAAAAATTTCAACTGGAATTTTAGCCATTTTTTAACGTGAAATTGTAAACATGTGGAAGTGGATTTTGAAAATTCTAGAGAGAATTTTAAAAGCTTCAACAGAATTTCAACAATTTTGAGAGGGATTTGAAAAGTTTCAATGGGAATGGGAAGAATTGGGACAAAAATTGGAAAATTTTTAAGGGACTTTGAAAAAATTTCAACTGGAATTTTAGCAATTTTTTGACGAGAAATTGTAAACATGTTGAAGTGGATTTTGAAAATTCTAGAGAGAATTTTAAAAGCTTCAACAGAATTTCAACACTTTTGAGAGGGATTTGAAAAGTTTCAATGGGAATGGGAAGAATTGGGACAAAAATTGGAAAATTTTTAAGGGACTTTGAAAAAATTTCAACTGGAATTTTAACAATTTTTTATGTGAAATTGTAAACATGTGGACATGGATTTTGAAAATTCTAGAGAGAATTTTAAAAGCTTCAAGAGAATTTCAACAATTTTGAGAGGGATTTGAAAAGTTTCAATGGGAATGGGAAGAATCGGGACAAAAATTGGAAAATTTTTAAGGGACTTTGAAAAAATTTCAACTGGAATTTTAGCCATTTTTTGACGTGAAATTGTAAACATGTGGCCATGGATTTTGAAAATTCTAGAGAGAATTTTAAAAGCTTCAACAGAATTTCAACAATTTTGAGAGGGATTTGAAAAGTTTCAATGGGAATGGGAAGAATTGGGACAAAAATTGGAAAATTTTTAAGGGACTTTGAAAAAATTTCAACTGGAATTTTAGCCTTTTTTTTACGTGAAATTGTAAACATGTGGACATGGATTTTGAAAATTCTAGAGAGAATTTTAAAAGCTTCAACAGAATTTCAACAATTTTGAGAGGGATTTGAAAAGTTTCAGTGGGAATGGGAAGAATTGGGACAAAAATTGGAAAATTTTTAAGGGACTTTGAAAAAATTTCAACTGGAATTTTAGCCATTTTTTTATGTGAAATTGTGAACATGTGGACATGGATTTTGAAAATTCTAGAGAGAATTTTAAAAGCTTCAAGAGAATTTCAACAATTTTGAGAGGGATTTGAAAAGTTTCAATGGGAATGGGAAGAATTGGGACAAAAATTGGAAAATTTTTCAGGGACTTTGAAAAAATTTCAACTGGAATTTTAGCCATTTTTTGACGTGAAATTGTAAATATGTGGACATGGATTTTGAAAATTCTAGAGAGAATTTTAAAAGCTTCAAGAGAATTTCAACAATTTTGAGAGGGATTTGAAAAGTTTCAATGGGAATGGGAAGAATTGGGACAAAAATTGGAAAATTTTTCAGGGACTTTGAAAAAATTTCAACTGGAATTTTAGCCATTTTTTGACGTGAAATTGTAAACATGTGGCCATGGATTTTGAAAATTCTAGAGAGAATTTTAAAAGCTTCAAGAGAATTTCAACAATTTTGAGAGGGATTTGAAAAGTTTCAATGGGAATGGGAAGAATTGGGACAAAAATTGGAAAATTTTTAAGGGACTTTGAAAAAATTTCAACTGGAATTTTAGCCATTTTTTGACGTGAAATTGTAAACATGTGGACATGGATTTTGAAAATTCTAGAGAGAATTTTAAAAGCTTCAACAGAATTTCAACAATTTTGAGAGGGATTTGAAAAGTTTCAATGGGAATGGGAAGAATTGGGACAAAAATTGGAAAATTTTTAAGGGACTTTGAAAAAATTTCAACTGGAATTTTAGCCTTTTTTTTACATGAAATTGTAAACATGTGGACATGGATTTTGAAAATTCTAGAGAGAATTTTAAAAGCTTCAACAGAATTTCAACAATTTTGAGAGGGATTTGAAAAGTTTCAATGGGAATGGGAAGAATTGGGACAAAAATTGGAAAATTTTTAAGGGACTTTGAAAAAATTTCAACTGGAATTTTAGCCATTTTTTGACATGAAATTGTAAACATGTGGCCATGGATTTTGAAAATTCTAGAGAGAATTTTAAAAGCTTCAACAGAATTTCAACAATTTTGAGAGGGATTTGAAAAGTTTCAATGGGAATGGGAAGAATTGGGACAAAAATTGGAAAATTTTTAAGGGACTTTGAAAAAATTTCAACTGGAATTTTAGCCATTTTTTGACGTGAAATTGTGAACATGTGGACATGGATTTTGAAAATTCTAGAGAGAATTTTAAAAGCTTCAACAGAATTTCAACAATTTTGAGAGGGATTTGAAAAGTTTCAGTGGGAATGGGAAGAATTGGGACAAAAATTGGAAAATTTTTAAGGGACTTTGAAAAAATTTCAACTGGAATTTTAGCAATTTTTTTACATGAAATTGTAAACATGTGGACATGGATTTTGAAAATTCTAGAGAGAATTTTAAAAGCTTCAACAGAATTTCAACAATTTTGAGAGGGATTTGAAAAGTTTCAATGGGAATGGGAAGAATTGGGACAAAAATTGGAAAATTTTTAAGGGACTTTGAAAAAATTTCAACTGGAATTTTAGCCATTTTTTGACGTGAAATTGTAAACATGTGGACATGGATTTTGAAAATTCTAGAGAGAATTTTAAAAGCTTCAACAGAATTTCAACACTTTTGAGAGGGATTTGAAAAGTTTCAATGGGAATGGGAAGAATTGGGACAAAAATTGGAAAATTTTTAAGGGACTTTGAAAAAATTTCAACTGGAATTTTAGCCATTTTTTTAAGTGAAATTGTGAACATGTGGACATGGATTTTGAAAATTCTAGAGAGAATTTTAAAAGCTTCAAGAGAATTTCAGCAATTTTGAGAGGGATTTGAAAAGTTTCAATGGGAATGGGAAGAATTGGGACAAAAATTGGAAAATTTTTAAGGGACTTTGAAAAATTTCAACTGGAATTTTAGCCATTTTTTGACGTGAAATTGTAAACATGTGGCCATGGATTTTGAAAATTCTAGAGAGAATTTTAAAAGCTTTAACAGAATTTCAACAATTTTGAGAGGGATTTGAGAAGTTTCAATGGGAATGGGAAGAATTGGGACAAAAATTGGAAAATTTTTAAGGGACTTTGAAAAAATTTCAACTGGAATTTTAGCATTTTTTTGACGTGAAATTGTGAACATGTGGACATGGATTTTGAAAATTCTAGAGAGAATTTTAAAAGCTTCAAGAGAATTTCAACAATTTTGAGAGGGATTTGAAAAGTTTCAATGGGAATGGGAAGAATTGGGACAAAAATTGGAAAATTTTTAAGGGACTTTGAAAAAATTTCAACTGGAATTTTAGCCATTTTTTTACGTGAAATTGTAAACATGTGGACATGGATTTTGAAAATTCTAGAGAGAATTTTAAAAGCTTCAAGAGAATTTCAACAATTTTGAGAGGGATTTGAAAAGTTTCAATGGGAATGGGAAGAATTGGGACAAAAATTGGAAAATTTTTAAGGGACTTTGAAAAAATTTCAACTGGAATTTTAGCATTTTTTTTACGTGAAATTGTAAACATGTGGCCATGGATTTTGAAAATTCTAGAGTGAATTTTAAAAGCTTCAACAGAATTTCAACAATTTTGAGAGGGATTTGAAAAGTTTCAATGGGAATGGGAAGAATTGGGACAAAAATTGGAAAATTTTTAAGGGACTTTGAAAAAATTTCAACTGGAATTTTAGCATTTTTTTTACGTGAAATTGTAAACATGTGGACATGGATTTTGAAAATTCTAGAGAGAATTTTAAAAGCTTCAACAGAATTTCAACACTTTTGAGAGGGATTTGAAAAGTTTCAATGGGAATGGGAAGAATTGGGACAAAAATTGGAAAATTTTGAAGGGACTTTGAAAAAATTTCAACTGGAATTTTAGCCATTTTTTTAAGTGAAATTGTAAACATGTGGCCATGGATTTTGAAAATTCTAGAGAGAATTTTAAAAGCTTCAACAGAATTTCAACAATTTTGAGAGGGATTTGAAAAGTTTCAATGGGAATGGGAAGAATTGGGACAAAAATTGGAAAATTTTTAAGGGACTTTGAAAAAATTTCAACTGGAATTTTAGCAATTTTTTTATGTGAAATTGTAAACATGTGGACATGGATTTTGAAAATTCTAGAGAGAATTTTAAAAGTTTCAAGAGTATTTCAACACTTTTGAGAGGGATTTGAAAAGTTTCCATGGGAATGGGAAGAATTGGGACAAAAATTGGAAAATTTTTAAGGGACTTTGAAAAAATTTCAACTGGAATTTTAGCCATTTTTTGACGTGAAATTGTAAACATGTTGAAGTGGATTTTGAAAATTCTAGAGAGAATTTTAAAAGCTTCAAGAGAATTTCAACAATTTTGAGAGGGATTTGAAAAGTTTCAATGGGAATGGGAAGAATTGGGACAAAAATTGGAAAATTTTTAAGGGACTTTGAAAAAATTTCAACTGGAATTTTAGCAATTTTTTTATGTGAAATTGTAAACATGTGGCCATGGATTTTGAAAATTCTAGAGAGAATTTTTAAAGCTTCAACAGAATTTCAACAATATTGAGAGGGATTTGAAAAGTTTCAATGGGAATGGGAAGAATTGGGACAAAAATTGGAAAATTTTTAAGGGACTTTGAAAAAATTTCAACTGGAATTTTAGCCATTTTTTGACGTGAAATTGTAAACATGTGGACATGGATTTTGAAAATTCTAGAGAGAATTTTAAAAGCTTCAACAGAATTTCAACAATTTTGAGAGGGATTTGAAAAGTTTCAATGGGAATGGGAAGAATTGGGACAAAAATTGGAAAATTTTTCAGGGACTTTGAAAAAATTTCAACTGGAATTTTAGCCATTTTTTGACGTGAAATTGTAAACATGTGGCCATGGATTTTGAAAATTCTAGAGAGAATTTTAAAAGCTTCAAGAGAATTTCAACAATTTTGAGAGGGATTTGAAAAGTTTCAATGGGAATCGGAAGAATTGGGACAAAAATTGGAAAATTTTGAAGGGACTTTGAAAAAATTTCAACTGGAATTTTAGCCATTTTTTGACGTGAAATTGTTAACATGTGGCCATGGATTTTGAAAATTCTAGAGAGAATTTTAAAAGCTTCAAGAGAATTTCAACAATTTTGAGAGGGATTTGAGAAGTTTCAATGGGAATGGGAAGAATTGGGACAAAAATTGGAAAATTTTTAAGGGACTTTGAAAAAATTTCAACTGGAATTTTAGCATTTTTTTGACGTGAAATTGTGAACATGTGGACATGGATTTTGAAAATTCTAGAGAGAATTTTAAAAGCTTCAAGAGAATTTCAACAATTTTGAGAGGGATTTGAAAAGTTTCAATGGGAATGGGAAGAATTGGGACAAAAATTGGAAAATTTTTAAGGGACTTTGAAAAAATTTCAACTGGAATTTTAGCCATTTTTTGACGTGAAATTGTAAACATGTGGACATGGATTTTGAAAATTCTAGAGAGAATTTTAAAAGCTTCAAGAGAATTTCTACAATTTTGAGAGGGATTTGAAAAGTTTCAATGGGAATGGGAAGAATTGGGACAAAAATTGGAAAATTTTTAAGGGACTTTGAAAAAATTTCAACTGGAATTTTAGCCATTTTTTTAAGTGAAATTGTAAACATGTGGACATGGATTTTGAAAATTCTAGAGAGAATTTTAAAAGCTTCAACAGAATTTCAACAATTTTGAGAGGGATTTGAAAAGTTTCAATGGGAATGGGAAGAATCGGGACAAAAATTGGAAAATTTTTAAGGGACTTTGAAAAAATTTCAACTGGAATTTTAGCAATTTTTTTATGTGAAATTGTAAACATGTGGACATGGATTTTGAAAATTCTAGAGAGAATTTTAAAAGCTTCAAGAGAATTTCAACACTTTTGAGAGGGATTTGAAAAGTTTCCATGGGAATGGGAAGAATCGGGACAAAAATTGGAAAATTTTTAAGGGACTTTGAAAAAATTTCAACTGGAATTTTAGCCATTTTTTACGTGAAATTGTAAACATGTTGAAGTGGATTTTGAAAATTCTAGAGAGAATTTTAAAAGCTTCAAGAGAATTTCAACAATTTTGAGAGGGATTTGAAAAGTTTCAATGGGAATGGGAAGAATTGGGACAAAAATTGGAAAATTTTTAAGGGACTTTGAAAAAATTTCAACTGGAATTTTAGCCATTTTTTGACGTGAAATTGTAAACATGTGGCCATGGATTTTGAAAATTCTAGAGAGAATTTTAAAAGCTTCAAGAGAATTTCAACAATTTTGAGAGGGATTTGAAAAGTTTCAATGGGAATGGGAAGAATTGGGACAAAAATTGGAAAATTTTTAAGGGACTTTGAAAAAATTTCAACTGGAATTTTAGCATTTTTTTTACGTGAAATTGTAAACATGTGGCCATGGATTTTGAAAATTCTAGAGTGAATTTTAAAAGCTTCAACAGAATTTCAACAATTTTGAGAGGGATTTGAAAAGTTTCAATGGGAATGGGAAGAATTGGGACAAAAATTGGAAAATTTTTAAGGGACTTTGAAAAAATTTCAACTGGAATTTTAGCATTTTTTTTACGTGAAATTGTAAACATGTGGACATGGATTTTGAAAATTCTAGAGATAATTTTAAAAGCTTCAACAGAATTTCAACACTTTTGAGAGGGATTTGAAAAGTTTCAATGGGAATGGGAAGAATTGGGACAAAAATTGGAAAATTTTTAAGGGACTTTGAAAAAATTTCAACTGGAATTTTAGCCATTTTTTTAAGTGAAATTGTAAACATGTGGCCATGGATTTTGAAAATTCTAGAGAGAATTTTAAAAGCTTCAACAGAATTTCAACAATTTTGAGAGGGATTTGAAAAGTTTCAATGGGAATGGGAAGAATTGGGACAAAAATTGGAAAATTTTTAAGGGACTTTGAAAAAATTTCAACTGGAATTTTAGCAATTTTTTTATGTGAAATTGTAAACATGTGGACATGGATTTTGAAAATTCTAGAGAGAATTTTAAAAGTTTCAAGAGTATTTCAACACTTTTGAGAGGGATTTGAAAAGTTTCCATGGGAATGGGAAGAATCGGGACAAAAATTGGAAAATTTTTAAGGGACTTTGAAAAAATTTCAACTGGAATTTTAGCCATTTTTTACGTGAAATTGTAAACATGTTGAAGTGGATTTTGAAAATTCTAGAGAGAATTTTAAAAGCTTCAAGAGAATTTCAACAATTTTGAGAGGGATTTGAAAAGTTTCAATGGGAATGGGAAGAATTGGGACAAAAATTGGAAAATTTTTAAGGGACTTTGAAAAAATTTCAACTGGAATTTTAGCAATTTTTTTATGTGAAATTGTAAACATGTGGCCATGGATTTTGAAAATTCTAGAGAGAATTTTAAAAGCTTCAACAGAATTTCAACAATATTGAGAGGGATTTGAAAAGTTTCAATGGGAATGGGAAGAATTGGGACAAAAATTGGAAAATTTTTAAGGGACTTTGAAAAAATTTCAACTGGAATTTTAGCCATTTTTTGACGTGAAATTGTAAACATGTGGACATGGATTTTGAAAATTCTAGAGAGAATTTTAAAAGCTTCAAGAGAATTTCAACAATTTTGAGAGGGATTTGAAAAGTTTCAATGGGAATGGGAAGAATTGGGACAAAAATTGGAAAATTTTTAAGGGACTTTGAAAAAATTTCAACTGGAATTTTAGCCATTTTTTGACGTGAAATTGTAAACATGTGGCCATGGATTTTGAAAATTCTAGAGAGAATTTTAAAAGCTTTAACAGAATTTCAACAATTTTGAGAGGGATTTGAGAAGTTTCAATGGGAATGGGAAGAATTGGGACAAAAATTGGAAAATTTTTAAGGGACTTTGAAAAAATTTCAACTGGAATTTTAGCATTTTTTTGACGTGAAATTGTGAACATGTGGACATGGATTTTGAAAATTCTAGAGAGAATTTTAAAAGCTTCAAGAGAATTTCAACAATTTTGAGAGGGATTTGAAAAGTTTCAATGGGAATGGGAAGAATTGGGACAAAAATTGGAAAATTTTTAAGGGACTTTGAAAAAATTTCAACTGGAATTTTAGCCATTTTTTGACGTGAAATTGTAAACATGTGGACATGGATTTTGAAAATTCTAGAGAGAATTTTAAAAGCTTCAAGAGAATTTCAACACTTTTGAGAGGGATTTGAAAAGTTTCAATGGGAATGGGAAGAATCGGGACAAAAATTGGAAAATTTTAAAGGGACTTTGAAAAAATTTCAACTGGAATTTTAGCCATTTTTTACGTGAAATTGTAAACATGTTGAAGTGGATTTTGAAAATTCTAGAGAGAATTTTAAAAGCTTCAAGAGAATTTCAACAATTTTGAGAGGGATTTGAAAAGTTTCAATGGGAATGGGAAGAATTGGGACAAAAATTGGAAAATTTTTAAGGGACTTTGAAAAAATTTCAACTGGAATTTTAGCAATTTTTTTATGTGAAATTGTAAACATGTGGCCATGGATTTTGAAAATTCTAGAGAGAATTTTAAAAGCTTCAACAGAATTTCAACAATATTGAGAGGGATTTGAAAAGTTTCAATGGGAATGGGAAGAAATGGGACAAAAATTGGAAAATTTTTAAGGGACTTTGAAAAAATTTCAACTGGAATTTTAGCCATTTTTTGACGTGAAATTGTAAACATGTGGACATGGATTTTGAAAATTCTAGAGAGAATTTTAAAAGCTTCAACAGAATTTCAACAATTTTGAGAGGGATTTGAAAAGTTTCAATGGGAATGGGAAGAATTGGGACAAAAATTGGAAAATTTTTAAGGGACTTTGAAAAAATTTCAACTGGAATTTTAGCCATTTTTTGACGTGAAATTGTAAACATGTGGACATGGATTTTGACAATTCTAGAGAGAATTTTAAAAGCTTCAAGAGAATTTCAACAATTTTGAGAGGGATTTGAAAAGTTTCAATGGGAATGGGAAGAATTGGGACAAAAATTGGAAAATTTTTAAGGGACTTTGAAAAAATTTCAACTGGAATTTTAGCCATTTTTTGACGTGAAATTGTAAACATGTGGAAGTGGATTTTGAAAATTCTAGAGAGAATTTTAAAAGCTTCAAGAGAATTTCAACAATTTTGAGAGGGATTTGAAAAGTTTCAATGGGAATGGGAAGAATTGGGACAAAAATTGGAAAATTTTTAAGGGACTTTGAAAAAATTTCAACTGGAATTTTAGCCTTTTTTTTACGTGAAATTGTAAACATGTGGACATGGATTTTGAAAATTCTAGAGAGAATTTTAAAAGCTTCAACAGAATTTCAACAATTTTGAGAGGGATTTGAAAAGTTTCAATGGGAATGGGAAGAATTGGGACAAAAATTGGAAAATTTTTAAGGGACTTTGAAAAAATTTCAACTGGAATTTTAGCAATTTTTTGACGAGAAATTGTAAACATGTTGAAGTGGATTTTGAAAATTCTAGAGAGAATTTTAAAAGCTTCAACAGAATTTCAACACTTTTGAGAGGGATTTGAAAAGTTTCAATGGGAATGGGAAGAATTGGGACAAAAATTGGAAAATTTTTAAGGGACTTTGAAAAAATTTCAACTGGAATTTTAACAATTTTTTTATGTGAAATTGTGAACATGTGGACATGGATTTTGAAAATTCTAGAGAGAATTTTAAAAGCTTCAAGAGAATTTCAACAATTTTGAGAGGGATTTGAAAAGTTTCAATGGGAATGGGAAGAATTGGGACAAAAATTGGAAAATTTTTCAGGGACTTTGAAAAAATTTCAACTGGAATTTTAGCCATTTTTTGACGTGAAATTGTAAACATGTGGCCATGGATTTTGAAAATTCTAGAGAGAATTTTAAAAGCTTCAACAGAATTTCAACAATTTTGAGAGGGATTTGAAAAGTTTCAATGGGAATGGGAAGAATTGGGACAAAAATTGGAAAATTTTTAAGGGACTTTGAAAAAATTTCAACTGGAATTTTAGCCATTTTTTGACGTGAAATTGTAAACATGTGGAAGTGGATTTTGAAAATTCTAGAGAGAATTTTAAAAGCTTCAAGAGAATTTCAACAATTTTGAGAGGGATTTGAAAAGTTTCAATGGGAATGGGAAGAATTGGGACAAAAATTGGAAAATTTTTAAGGGACTTTGAAAAAATTTCAACTGGAATTTTAGCCTTTTTTTTACGTGAAATTGTAAACATGTGGACATGGATTTTGAAAATTCTAGAGAGAATTTTAAAAGCTTCAACAGAATTTCAACAATTTTGAGAGGGATTTGAAAAGTTTCAATGGGAATGGGAAGAATTGGGACAAAAATTGGAAAATTTTTAAGGGACTTTGAAAAAATTTCAACTGGAATTTTAGCCATTTTTTGACATGAAATTGTAAACATGTGGAAGTGGATTTTGAAAATTCTAGAGAGAATTTTAAAAGCTTCAACAGAATTTCAACAATTTTGAGAGGGATTTGAAAAGTTTCAGTGGGAATGGGAAGAATTGGGACAAAAATTGGAAAATTTTTAAGGGACTTTGAAAAAATTTCAACTGGAATTTTAGCCATTTTTTTACATGAAATTGTAAACATGTGGACATGGATTTTGAAAATTCTAGAGAGAATTTTAAAAGCTTCAACAGAATTTCAACACTTTTGAGAGGGATTTGAAAAGTTTCAATGGGAATGGGAAGAATTGGGACAAAAATTGGAAAATTTTTAAGGGACTTTGAAAAAATTTCAACTGGAATTTTAGCCATTTTTTGACGTGAAATTGTAAACATGTGGACATGGATTTTGAAAATTCTAGAGAGAATTTTAAAAGCTTCAAGAGAATTTCAACACTTTTGAGAGGGATTTGAAAAGTTTCAATGGGAATGGGAAGAATTGGGACAAAAATTGGAAAATTTTTAAGGGACTTTGAAAAAATTTCAACTGGAATTTTAGCCATTTTTTGACGTGAAATTGTGAACATGTGGACATGGATTTTGAAAATTCTAGAGAGAATTTTAAAAGCTTCAAGAGAATTTCAACAATTTTGAGAGGGATTTGAAAAGTTTCAATGGGAATGGGAAGAATTGGGACAAAAATTGGAAAATTTTAAGGGACTTTGAAAAAATTTCAACTGGAATTTTAGCAATTTTTTGACGAGAAATTGTAAACATGTTGAAGTGGATTTTGAAAATTCTAGAGAGAATTTTAAAAGCTTCAACAGAATTTCAACACTTTTGAGAGGGATTTGAAAAGTTTCAATGGGAATGGGAAGAATTGGGACAAAAATTGGAAAATTTTTAAGGGACTTCGAAAAAATTTCAACTGGAATTTTAACAATTTTTTTATGTGAAATTGTAAACATGTGGACATAAATTTTGAAAATTCTAGAGAGAATTTTAAAAGCTTCAAGAGAATTTCAACAATTTTGAGAGGGATTTGAAAAGTTTCAATGGGAATGGGAAGAATTGGGACAAAAATTGGAAAATTTTTAAGGGACTTTGAAAAAATTTCAACTGGAATTTTAGCCATTTTTTGACGTGAAATTGTAAACATGTGGACATGGATTTTGAAAATTCTAGAGAGAATTTTAAAAGCTTCAAGAGAATTTCAACAATTTTGAGAGGGATTTGAAAAGTTTCAATGGGAATGGGAAGAATTGGGACAAAAATTGGAAAATTTTTAAGGGACTTTGAAAAAATTTCAACTGGAATTTTAGCCATTTTTTGACGTGAAATTGTAAACATGTGGAAGTGGATTTTGAAAATTCTAGAGAGAATTTTAAAAGCTTCAACAGAATTTCAACAATTTTGAGAGGGATTTGAAAAGTTTCAATGGGAATGGGAAGAATTGGGACAAAAATTGGAAAATTTTTAAGGGACTTTGAAAAAATTTCAACTGGAATTTTAGCCTTTTTTTTACGTGAAATTGTAAACATGTGGACATGGATTTTGAAAATTCTAGAGAGAATTTTAAAAGCTTCAACAGAATTTCAACAATTTTGAGAGGGATTTGAAAAGTTTCAATGGGAATGGGAAGAATTGGGACAAAAATTGGAAAATTTTTAAGGGACTTTGAAAAAATTTCAACTGGAATTTTAGCAATTTTTTTATGTGAAATTGTAAACATGTGGCCATGGATTTTGAAAATTCTAGAGAGAATTTTAAAAGCTTTAACAGAATTTCTACAATTTTGAGAGGGATTTGAAAAGTTTCAATGGGAATGGGAAGAATTGGGACAAAAATTGGAAAATTTTTAAGGGACTTTGAAAAAATTTCAACTGGAATTTTAGCCATTTTTTGACATGAAATTGTAAACATGTGGAAGTGGATTTTGAAAATTCTAGAGAGAATTTTAAAAGCTTCAACAGAATTTCAACAATTTTGAGAGGGATTTGAAAAGTTTCAATGGGAATGGGAAGAATTGGGACAAAAATTGGAAAATTTTTCAGGGACTTTGAAAAAATTTCAACTGGAAGTTTAGCATTTTTTTTACGTGAAATTGTAAACATGTGGACATGGATTTTGAAAATTCTAGAGAGAATTTTAAAAGCTTCAACAGAATTTCAACACTTTTGAGAGGGATTTGAAAAGTTTCAATGGGAATGGGAAGAATTGGGACAAAAATTGGAAAATTTTTAAGGGACTTTGAAAAAATTTCAACTGGAATTTTAGCCATTTTTTTAAGTGAAATTGTAAACATGTGGAAGTGGATTTTGAAAATTCTAGAGAGAATTTTAAAAGCTTCAACAGAATTTCAACAATTTTGAGAGGGATTTGAAAAGTTTCAATGGGAATGGGAAGAATTGGGACAAAAATTGGAAAATTTTTAAGGGACTTTGAAAAAATTTCAACTGGAATTTTAGCAATTTTTTGACGAGAAATTGTAAACATGTTGAAGTGGATTTTGAAAATTCTAGAGAGAATTTTAAAAGCTTCAACAGAATTTCAACACTTTTGAGAGGGATTTGAAAAGTTTCAATGGGAATGGGAAGAATTGGGACAAAAATTGGAAAATTTTTAAGGGACTTTGAAAAAATTTCAACTGGAATTTTAACAATTTTTTTATGTGAAATTGTAAACATGTGGACATGGATTTTGAAAATTCTAGAGAGAATTTTAAAAGCTTCAAGAGAATTTCAACAATTTTGAGAGGGATTTGAAAAGTTTCAATGGGAATGGGAAGAATCGGGACAAAAATTGGAAAATTTTTCAGGGACTTTGAAAAAATTTCAACTGGAATTTTAGCCATTTTTTGACGTGAAATTGTAAACATGTGGAAGTGGATTTTGAAAATTCTAGAGAGAATTTTAAAAGCTTCAACAGAATTTCAACAATTTTGAGAGGGATTTGAAAAGTTTCAATGGGAATGGGAAGAATTGGGACAAAAATTGGAAAATTTTTAAGGGACTTTGAAAAAATTTCAACTGGAATTTTAGCCTTTTTTTTACGTGAAATTGTAAACATGTGGACATGGATTTTGAAAATTCTAGAGAGAATTTTAAAAGCTTCAACAGAATTTCAACAATTTTGAGAGGGATTTGAAAAGTTTCAGTGGGAATGGGAAGAATTGGGACAAAAATTGGAAAATTTTTAAGGGACTTTGAAAAAATTTCAACTGGAATTTTAGCCATTTTTTGACATGAAATTGTAAACATGTGGACATGGATTTTGAAAATTCTAGAGAGAATTTTAAAAGCTTCAAGAGAATTTCAACAATTTTGAGAGGGATTTGAAAAGTTTCAATGGGAATGGGAAGAATTGGGACAAAAATTGGAAAATTTTTAAGGGACTTTGAAAAAATTTCAACTGGAATTTTAGCAATTTTTTGACGAGAAATTGTAAACATGTTGAAGTGGATTTTGAAAATTCTAGAGAGAATTTTAAAAGCTTCAACAGAATTTCAACACTTTTGAGAGGGATTTGAAAAGTTTCAATGGGAATGGGAAGAATTGGGACAAAAATTGGAAAATTTTTAAGGGACTTTGAAAAAATTTCAACTGGAATTTTAACAATTTTTTTATGTGAAATTGTGAACATGTGGACATGGATTTTGAAAATTCTAGAGAGAATTTTAAAAGCTTCAAGAGAATTTCAACAATTTTGAGAGGGATTTGAAAAGTTTCAATGGGAATGGGAAGAATTGGGACAAAAATTGGAAAATTTTTCAGGGACTTTGAAAAAATTTCAACTGGAATTTTAGCCATTTTTTGACGTGAAATTGTAAACATGTGGCCATGGATTTTGAAAATTCTAGAGAGAATTTTAAAAGCTTCAACAGAATTTCAACAATTTTGAGAGGGATTTGAAAAGTTTCAATGGGAATGGGAAGAATTGGGACAAAAATTGGAAAATTTTTAAGGGACTTTGAAAAAATTTCAACTGGAATTTTAGCCATTTTTTGACGTGAAATTGTAAACATGTGGACATGGATTTTGAAAATTCTAGAGAGAATTTTAAAAGCTTCAACAGAATTTCAACAATTTTGAGAGGGATTTGAAAAGTTTCAATGGGAATGGGAAGAATTGGGACAAAAATTGGAAAATTTTTAAGGGACTTTGAAAAAATTTCAACTGGAATTTTAGCCTTTTTTTTACGTGAAATTGTAAACATGTGGACATGGATTTTGAAAATTCTAGAGAGAATTTTAAAAGCTTCAACAGAATTTCAACAATTTTGAGAGGGATTTGAAAAGTTTCCATGGGAATGGGAAGAATTGGGACAAAAATTGGAAAATTTTTAAGGGACTTTGAAAAAATTTCAACTGGAATTTTAGCCATTTTTTGACATGAAATTGTAAACATGTGGCCATGGATTTTGAAAATTCTAGAGAGAATTTTAAAAGCTTCAACAGAATTTCAACAATTTTGAGAGGGATTTGAAAAGTTTCAATGGGAATGGGAAGAATTGGGACAAAAATTGGAAAATTTTTAAGGGACTTTGAAAAAATTTCAACTGGAATTTTAACAATTTTTTTATGTGAAATTGTAAACATGTGGACATGGATTTTGAAAATTCTAGAGAGAATTTTAAAAGCTTCAAGAGAATTTCAACAATTTTGAGAGGGATTTGAAAAGTTTCAATGGGAATGGGAAGAATTGGGACAAAAATTGGAAAATTTTTAAGGGACTTTGAAAAAATTTCAACTGGAATTTTAGCCATTTTTTGACGTGAAATTGTGAACATGTGGCCATGGATTTTGAAAATTCTAGAGAGAATTTTAAAAGCTTCAACAGAATTTCAACAATTTTGAGAGGGATTTGAAAAGTTTCAGTGGGAATGGGAAGAATTGGGACAAAAATTGGAAAATTTTTAAGGGACTTTGAAAAAATTTCAACTGGAATTTTAGCAATTTTTTTACATGAAATTGTAAACATGTGGACATGGATTTTGAAAATTCTAGAGAGAATTTTAAAAGCTTCAACAGAATTTCAACAATATTGAGAGGGATTTGAAAAGTTTCAATGGGAATGGGAAGAATTGGGACAAAAATTGGAAAATTTTTAAGGGACTTTGAAAAAATTTCAACTGGAATTTTAGCAATTTTTTTACGTGAAATTGTAAACATGTGGACATGGATTTTGAAAATTCTAGAGAGAATTTTAAAAGCTTCAACAGAATTTCAACACTTTTGAGAGGGATTTGAAAAGTTTCAATGGGAATGGGAAGAATTGGGACAAAAATTGGAAAATTTTTAAGGGACTTTGAAAAAATTTCAACTGGAATTTTAGCCATTTTTTTAAGTGAAATTGTGAACATGTGGACATGGATTTTGAAAATTCTAGAGAGAATTTTAAAAGCTTCAAGAGAATTTCAGCAATTTTGAGAGGGATTTGAAAAGTTTCAATGGGAATGGGAAGAATTGGGACAAAAATTGGAAAATTTTTAAGGGACTTTGAAAAAATTTCAACTGGAATTTTAGCCATTTTTTTATGTGAAATTGTAAACATGTGGACATGGATTTTGAAAATTCTAGAGAGAATTTTAAAAGCTTCAACAGAATTTCAACAATTTTGAGAGGGATTTGAAAAGTTTCAATGGGAATGGGAAGAATTGGGACAAAAATTGGAAAATTTTTAAGGGACTTTGAAAAAATTTCAACTGGAATTTTAGCATTTTTTTGACGTGAAATTGTGAACATGTGGACATGGATTTTGAAAATTCTAGAGAGAATTTTAAAAGCTTCAAGAGAATTTCAACAATTTTGAGAGGGATTTGAAAAGTTTCAATGGGAATGGGAAGAATTGGGACAAAAATTGGAAAATTTTTAAGGGACTTTGAAAAAATTTCAACTGGAATTTTAGCCATTTTTTTACGTGAAATTGTAAACATGTGGACATGGATTTTGAAAATTCTAGAGAGAATTTTAAAAGCTTCAAGAGAATTTCAACAATTTTGAGAGGGATTTGAAAAGTTTCAATGGGAATGGGAAGAATTGGGACAAAAATTGGAAAATTTTTAAGGGACTTTGAAAAATTTCAACTGGAATTTTAGCATTTTTTTTACGTGAAATTGTAAACATGTGGCCATGGATTTTGAAAATTCTAGAGTGAATTTTAAAAGCTTCAACAGAATTTCAACAATTTTGAGAGGGATTTGAAAAGTTTCAATGGGAATGGGAAGAATTGGGACAAAAATTGGAAAATTTTTAAGGGACTTTGAAAAAATTTCAACTGGAATTTTAGCATTTTTTTTACGTGAAATTGTAAACATGTGGACATGGATTTTGAAAATTCTAGAGAGAATTTTAAAAGCTTCAACAGAATTTCAACACTTTTGAGAGGGATTTGAAAAGTTTCAATGGGAATGGGAAGAATTGGGACAAAAATTGGAAAATTTTTAAGGGACTTTGAAAAAATTTCAACTGGAATTTTAGCCATTTTTTTAAGTGAAATTGTAAACATGTGGCCATGGATTTTGAAAATTCTAGAGAGAATTTTAAAAGCTTCAACAGAATTTCAACAATTTTGAGAGGGATTTGAAAAGTTTCAATGGGAATGGGAAGAATTGGGACAAAAATTGGAAAATTTTTAAGGGACTTTGAAAAAATTTCAACTGGAATTTTAGCAATTTTTTTATGTGAAATTGTAAACATGTGGACATGGATTTTGAAAATTCTAGAGAGAATTTTAAAAGTTTCAAGAGTATTTCAACACTTTTGAGAGGGATTTGAAAAGTTTCCATGGGAATGGGAAGAATCGGGACAAAAATTGGAAAATTTTTAAGGGACTTTGAAAAAATTTCAACTGGAATTTTAGCCATTTTTTACGTGAAATTGTAAACATGTTGAAGTGGATTTTGAAAATTCTAGAGAGAATTTTAAAAGCTTCAAGAGAATTTCAACAATTTTGAGAGGGATTTGAAAAGTTTCAATGGGAATGGGAAGAATTGGGACAAAAATTGGAAAATTTTTAAGGGACTTTGAAAAAATTTCAACTGGAATTTTAGCAATTTTTTTAAGTGAAATTGTAAACATGTGGCCATGGATTTTGAAAATTCTAGAGAGAATTTTTAAAGCTTCAACAGAATTTCAACAATATTGAGAGGGATTTGAAAAGTTTCAATGGGAATGGGAAGAATTGGGACAAAAATTGGAAAATTTTTAAGGGACTTTGAAAAAATTTCAACTGGAATTTTAGCCATTTTTTTATGTGAAATTGTAAACATGTGGACATGGATTTTGAAAATTCTAGAGAGAATTTTAAAAGCTTCAACAGAATTTCAACAATTTTGAGAGGGATTTGAAAAGTTTCAATGGGAATGGGAAGAATTGGGACAAAAATTGGAAAATTTTGAAGGGACTTTGAAAAAATTTCAACTGGAATTTTAGCCATTTTTTGACGTGAAATTGTAAACATGTGGCCATGGATTTTGAAAATTCTAGAGAGAATTTTAAAAGCTTCAAGAGAATTTCAACAATTTTGAGAGGGATTTGAAAAGTTTCAATGGGAATGGGAAGAATTGGGACAAAAATTGGAAAATTTTGAAGGGACTTTGAAAAAATTTCAACTGGAATTTTAGCCATTTTTTGACGTGAAATTGTTAACATGTGGCCATGGATTTTGAAAATTCTAGAGAGAATTTTAAAAGCTTTAACAGAATTTCAACAATTTTGAGAGGGATTTGAGAAGTTTCAATGGGAATGGGAAGAATTGGGACAAAAATTGGAAAATTTTTAAGGGACTTTGAAAAAATTTCAACTGGAATTTTAGCATTTTTTTGACGTGAAATTGTGAACATGTGGACATGGATTTTGAAAATTCTAGAGAGAATTTTAAAAGCTTCAAGAGAATTTCAACAATTTTGAGAGGGATTTGAAAAGTTTCAATGGGAATGGGAAGAATTGGGACAAAAATTGGAAAATTTTTAAGGGACTTTGAAAAAATTTCAACTGGAATTTTAGCCATTTTTTGACGTGAAATTGTAAACATGTGGACATGGATTTTGAAAATTCTAGAGAGAATTTTAAAAGCTTCAAGAGAATTTCTACAATTTTGAGAGGGATTTGAAAAGTTTCAATGGGAATGGGAAGAATTGGGACAAAAATTGGAAAATTTTTAAGGGACTTTGAAAAAATTTCAACTGGAATTTTAGCAATTTTTTTATGTGAAATTGTAAACATGTGGACATGGATTTTGAAAATTCTAGAGAGAATTTTAAAAGCTTCAAGAGAATTTCAACACTTTTGAGAGGGATTTGAAAAGTTTCAATGGGAATGGGAAGAATCGGGACAAAAATTGGAAAATTTTAAAGGGACTTTGAAAAAATTTCAACTGGAATTTTAGCCATTTTTTACGTGAAATTGTAAACATGTTGAAGTGGATTTTGAAAATTCTAGAGAGAATTTTAAAAGCTTCAAGAGAATTTCTACAATTTTGAGAGGGATTTGAAAAGTTTCAATGGGAATGGGAAGAATTGGGACAAAAATTGGAAAATTTTTAAGGGACTTTGAAAAAATTTCAACTGGAATTTTAGCCATTTTTTTAAGTGAAATTGTAAACATGTGGCCATGGATTTTGAAAATTCTAGAGAGAATTTTTAAAGCTTCAACAGAATTTCAACAATTTTGAGAGGGATTTGAAAAGTTTCAATGGGAATGGGAAGAATTGGGACAAAAATTGGAAAATTTTTAAGGGACTTTGAAAAAATTTCAACTGGAATTTTAGCAATTTTTTTATGTGAAATTGTAAACATGTGGACATGGATTTTGAAAATTCTAGAGAGAATTTTAAAAGCTTCAAGAGAATTTCAACACTTTTGAGAGGGATTTGAAAAGTTTCCATGGGAATGGGAAGAATCGGGACAAAAATTGGAAAATTTTTAAGGGACTTTGAAAAAATTTCAACTGGAATTTTAGCCATTTTTTACGTGAAATTGTAAACATGTTGAAGTGGATTTTGAAAATTCTAGAGAGAATTTTAAAAGCTTCAAGAGAATTTCAACAATTTTGAGAGGGATTTGAAAAGTTTCAATGGGAATGGGAAGAATTGGGACAAAAATTGGAAAATTTTTAAGGGACTTTGAAAAAATTTCAACTGGAATTTTAGCCATTTTTTGACGTGAAATTGTAAACATGTGGCCATGGATTTTGAAAATTCTAGAGAGAATTTTAAAAGCTTTAACAGAATTTCAACAATTTTGAGAGGGATTTGAGAAGTTTCAATGGGAATGGGAAGAATTGGGACAAAAATTGGAAAATTTTTAAGGGACTTTGAAAAAATTTCAACTGGAATTTTAGCATTTTTTTGACGTGAAATTGTAAACATGTGGACATGGATTTTGAAAATTCTAGAGAGAATTTTAAAAGCTTCAAGAGAATTTCAACAATTTTGAGAGGGATTTGAAAAGTTTCAATGGGAATGGGAAGAATTGGGACAAAAATTGGAAAATTTTTAAGGGACTTTGAAAAAATTTCAACTGGAATTTTAGCCATTTTTTTACGTGAAATTGTAAACATGTGGACATGGATTTTGAAAATTCTAGAGAGAATTTTAAAAGCTTCAAGAGAATTTCAACAATTTTGAGAGGGATTTGAAAAGTTTCAATGGGAATGGGAAGAATTGGGACAAAAATTGGAAAATTTTTAAGGGACTTTGAAAAAATTTCAACTGGAATTTTAGCATTTTTTTTACGTGAAATTGTAAACATGTGGCCATGGATTTTGAAAATTCTAGAGTGAATTTTAAAAGCTTCAAGAGAATTTCAACAATTTTGAGAGGGATTTGAAAAGTTTCAATGGGAATGGGAAGAATTGGGACAAAAATTGGAAAATTTTTAAGGGACTTTGAAAAAATTTCAACTGGAATTTTAGCATTTTTTTTACGTGAAATTGTAAACATGTGGACATGGATTTTGAAAATTCTAGAGATAATTTTAAAAGCTTCAACAGAATTTCAACACTTTTGAGAGGGATTTGAAAAGTTTCAATGGGAATGGGAAGAATTGGGACAAAAATTGGAAAATTTTTAAGGGACTTTGAAAAAATTTCAACTGGAATTTTAGCCATTTTTTTAAGTGAAATTGTAAACATGTGGCCATGGATTTTGAAAATTCTAGAGAGAATTTTAAAAGCTTCAACAGAATTTCAACAATTTTGAGAGGGATTTGAAAAGTTTCAATGGGAATGGGAAGAATTGGGACAAAAATTGGAAAATTTTTAAGGGACTTTGAAAAAATTTCAACTGGAATTTTAGCAATTTTTTTATGTGAAATTGTAAACATGTGGACATGGATTTTGAAAATTCTAGAGAGAATTTTAAAAGTTTCAAGAGTATTTCAACACTTTTGAGAGGGATTTGAAAAGTTTCCATGGGAATGGGAAGAATCGGGACAAAAATTGGAAAATTTTTAAGGGACTTTGAAAAAATTTCAACTGGAATTTTAGCCATTTTTTACGTGAAATTGTAAACATGTTGAAGTGGATTTTGAAAATTCTAGAGAGAATTTTAAAAGCTTCAAGAGAATTTCAACAATTTTGAGAGGGATTTGAAAAGTTTCAATGGGAATGGAAGAATTGGGACAAAAATTGGAAAATTTTTAAGGGACTTTGAAAAAATTTCAACTGGAATTTTAGCAATTTTTTTAAGTGAAATTGTAAACATGTGGCCATGGATTTTGAAAATTCTAGAGAGAATTTTTAAAGCTTCAACAGAATTTCAACAATATTGAGAGGGATTTGAAAAGTTTCAATGGGAATGGGAAGAATTGGGACAAAAATTGGAAAATTTTTAAGGGACTTTGAAAAAATTTCAACTGGAATTTTAGCAATTTTTTTATGTGAAATTGTAAACATGTGGACATGGATTTTGAAAATTCTAGAGAGAATTTTAAAAGCTTCAACAGAATTTCAACAATTTTGAGAGGGATTTGAAAAGTTTCAATGGGAATGGGAAGAATTGGGACAAAAATTGGAAAATTTTTAAGGGACTTTGAAAAAATTTCAACTGGAATTTTAGCCATTTTTTGACGTGAAATTGTAAACATGTGGACATGGATTTTGAAAATTCTAGAGAGAATTTTAAAAGCTTCAAGAGAATTTCAACAATTTTGAGAGGGATTTGAAAAGTTTCAATGGGAATGGGAAGAATTGGGACAAAAATTGGAAAATTTTGAAGGGACTTTGAAAAAATTTCAACTGGAATTTTAGCCATTTTTTGACGTGAAATTGTAAACATGTGGCCATGGATTTTGAAAATTCTAGAGAGAATTTTAAAAGCTTTAACAGAATTTCAACAATTTGGAGAGGGATTTGAGAAGTTTCAATGGGAATGGGAAGAATTGGGACAAAATTTGGAAAATTTTTAAGGGACTTTGAAAAAATTTCAACTGGAATTTTAGCATTTTTTTGACGTGAAATTGTGAACATGTGGACATGGATTTTGAAAATTCTAGAGAGAATTTTAAAAGCTTCAAGAGAATTTCAACAATTTTGAGAGGGATTTGAAAAGTTTCAATGGGAATGGGAAGAATTGGGACAAAAATTGGAAAATTTTTAAGGGACTTTGAAAAATTTCAACTGGAATTTTAGCCATTTTTTGACGTGAAATTGTAAACATGTGGACATGGATTTTGAAAATTCTAGAGAGAATTTTAAAAGCTTCAAGAGAATTTCAACACTTTTGAGAGGGATTTGAAAAGTTTCAATGGGAATGGGAAGAATCGGGACAAAAATTGGAAAATTTTAAAGGGACTTTGAAAAAATTTCAACTGGAATTTTAGCCATTTTTTACGTGAAATTGTAAACATGTTGAAGTGGATTTTGAAAATTCTAGAGAGAATTTTAAAAGCTTCAAGAGAATTTCTACAATTTTGAGAGGGATTTGAAAAGTTTCAATGGGAATGGGAAGAATTGGGACAAAAATTGGAAAATTTTTAAGGGACTTTGAAAAAATTTCAACTGGAATTTTAGCCATTTTTTTAAGTGAAATTGTAAACATGTGGACATGGATTTTGAAATTCTAGAGCTAGAGAGAATTTTTAAAGCTTCAACAGAATTTCAACAATTTTGAGAGGGATTTGAAAAGTTTCAATGGGAATGGGAAGAATTGGGACAAAAATTGGAAAATTTTTAAGGGACTTTGAAAAAATTTCAACTGGAATTTTAGCAATTTTTTTATGTGAAATTGTAAACATGTGGACATGGATTTTGAAAATTCTAGAGAGAATTTTAAAAGCTTCAAGAGAATTTCAACACTTTTGAGAGGATTTGAAAAGTTTCCATGGGAATGGGAAGAATCGGGACAAAAATTGGAAAATTTTTAAGGGACTTTGAAAAAATTTCAACTGGAATTTTAGCCATTTTTTACGTGAAATTGTAAACATGTTGAAGTGGATTTTGAAAATTCTAGAGAGAATTTTAAAAGCTTCAAGAGAATTTCAACAATTTTGAGTGGGAATTTGAAAAGTTTCAATGGGAATGGGAAGAATTGGGACAAAAATTGGAAAATTTTTAAGGGACTTTGAAAAAATTTCAACTGGAATTTTAGCCATTTTTTGACGTGAAATTGTAAACATGTGGCCATGGATTTTTGAAAATTCTAGAGAGAATTTTTAAAGCTTCAACAGAATTTCAACAATATTGAGAGGGATTTGAAAAGTTTCAATGGGAATGGGAAGAATTGGGACAAAAATTGGAAAATTTTTAAGGGACTTTGAAAAAATTTCAACTGGAATTTTAGCCATTTTTTACGTGAAATTGTAAACATGTTGAAGTGGATTTTGAAAATTCTAGAGAGAATTTTAAAAGCTTCAAGAGAATTTCTACAATTTTGAGAGGGATTTGAAAAGTTTCAATGGGAATGGGAAGAATTGGGACAAAAATTGGAAAATTTTTAAGGGACTTTGAAAAAATTTCAACTGGAAATTTTAGCAATTTTTTTATGTGAAATTGTAAACATGTGGCCATGGATTTTGAAAATTCTAGAGAGAATTTTAAAAGCTTCAACAGAATTTCAACAATATTGAGAGGGATTTGAAAAGTTTCAATGGGAATGGGAAGAATTGGGGACAAAATTGGAAAATTTTTAAGGGACTTTGAAAAATTTCAACTGGAATTTTAGCCATTTTTTGACGTGAAATTGTAAACATGTGGACATGGATTTTGAAATTCTAGAGAGAATTTTAAAAGCTTCAACAGAATTTCAACAATTTTGAGAGGGATTTGAAAAGTTTCAATGGGAATGGGAAGAATTGGGACAAAAATTGGAAAATTTTTAAGGGACTTTGAAAAAATTTCAAACTGGAATTTTAGCCATTTTTTGACGTGAAATTGTAAACATGTGGACATGGATTTTGAAAATTCTAGAGAGAATTTTAAAAGCTTCAAGAGAATTTCAACAATTTTGAGAGGGATTTGAAAAGTTTCAATGGGAATGGGAAGAATTGGGACAAAAATTGGAAAATTTTTAAGGGACTTTGAAAAAATTTCAACTGGAATTTTAGCCATTTTTTGACGTGAAATTGTAAACATGTGGACATGGATTTTGAAAATTCTAGAGAGAATTTTAAAAGCTTCAACAGAATTTGAAAAGTTTCAATGGGAATGGGAAGAATTGGGACAAAAATTGGAAAATTTTTAAGGGACTTTGAAAAAATTTCAACTGGAATTTTAGCAATTTTTTGACGAGAAATTGTGAACATGTTGAAGTGGATTTTGAAAATTCTAGAGAGAATTTTAAAAGCTTCAACAGAATTTCAACACTTTTGAGAGGGATTTGAAAAGTTTCAATGGGAATGGGAAGAATTGGGACAAAAATTGGAAAATTTTTAAGGGACTTTGAAAAAATTTCAACTGGAATTTTAACAATTTTTTTATGTGAAATTGTGAACATGTGGACATGGATTTTGAAAATTCTAGAGAGAATTTTAAAAGCTTCAAGAGAATTTCAACAATTTTGAGAGGGATTTGAAAAGTTTCAATGGGAATGGGAAGAATTGGGACAAAAATTGGAAAATTTTGAAGGGACTTTGAAAAAATTTCAACTGGAATTTTAGCCATTTTTTGACGTGAAATTGTAAACATGTGGCCATGGATTTTGAAAATTCTAGAGAGAATTTTAAAAGCTTCAAGAGAATTTCAACAATTTTGAGAGGGATTTGAAAAGTTTCAATGGGAATGGGAAGAATTGGGACAAAAATTGGAAAATTTTTAAGGGACTTTGAAAAAATTTCAACTGGAATTTTAGCCTTTTTTTGACGTGAAATTGTAAACATGTGGACATGGATTTTGAAAATTCTAGAGAGAATTTTAAAAGCTTCAACAGAATTTCAACAATTTTGAGAGGGATTTGAAAAGTTTCAATGGGAATGGGAAGAATTGGGACAAAAATTGGAAAATTTTTAAGGGACTTTGAAAAAATTTCAACTGGAATTTTAGCCATTTTTTGACATGAAATTGTAAACATGTGGAAGTGGATTTTGAAAATTCTAGAGAGAATTTTAAAAGCTTCAACAGAATTTCAACAATTTTGAGAGGGATTTGAAAAGTTTCAGTGGGAATGGGAAGAATTGGGACAAAAATTGGAAAATTTTTAAGGGACTTTGAAAAAATTTCAACTGGAATTTTAGCCATTTTTTTACATGAAATTGTAAACATGTGGACATGGATTTTGAAAATTCTAGAGAGAATTTTAAAAGCTTCAACAGAATTTCAACAATTTTGAGAGGGATTTGAAAAGTTTCAATGGGAATGGGAAGAATTGGGACAAAAATTGGAAAATTTTTAAGGGACTTTGAAAAAATTTCAACTGGAATTTTAGCCATTTTTTGACGTGAAATTGTAAACATGTGGACATGGATTTTGAAAATTCTAGAGAGAATTTTAAAAGCTTCAAGAGAATTTCAACACTTTTGAGAGGGATTTGAAAAGTTTCAATGGGAATGGGAAGAATTGGGACAAAAATTGGAAAATTTTTAAGGGACTTTGAAAAAATTTCAACTGGAATTTTAGCCATTTTTTGACGTGAAATTGTGAACATGTGGACATGGATTTTGAAAATTCTAGAGAGAATTTTAAAAGCTTCAAGAGAATTTCAACAATTTTGAGAGGGATTTGAAAAGTTTCAATGGGAATGGGAAGAATTGGGACAAAAATTGGAAAATTTTTAAGGGACTTTGAAAAAATTTCAACTGGAATTTTAGCAATTTTTTTATGTGAAATTGTAAACATGTGGACATGGATTTTGAAAATTCTAGAGAGAATTTTAAAAGCTTCAAGAGAATTTCTACAATTTTGAGAGGGATTTGAAAAGTTTCAATGGGAATGGGAAGAATCGGGACAAAAATTGGAAAATTTTTAAGGGACTTTGAAAAAATTTCAACTGGAATTTTAGCCATTTTTTACGTGAAATTGTAAACATGTTGAAGTGGATTTTGAAAATTCTAGAGAGAATTTTAAAAGCTTCAAGAGAATTTCTACAATTTTGAGAGGGATTTGAAAAGTTTCAATGGGAATGGGAAGAATTGGGACAAAAATTGGAAAATTTTTAAGGGACTTTGAAAAAATTTCAACTGGAATTTTAGCAATTTTTTTATGTGAAATTGTAAACATGTGGCCATGGATTTTGAAAATTCTAGAGAGAATTTTAAAAGCTTCAACAGAATTTCAACAATATTGAGAGGGATTTGAAAAGTTTCAATGGGAATGGGAAGAATTGGGACAAAAATTGGAAAATTTTAAGGGACTTTGAAAAAATTTCAACTGGAATTTTAGCCATTTTTTGACATGAAATTGTAAACATGTGGAAGTGGATTTTGAAAATTCTAGAGAGAATTTTAAAAGCTTCAACAGAATTTCAACAATTTTGAGAGGGATTTGAAAAGTTTCAATGGGAATGGGAAGAATTGGGACAAAAATTGGAAAATTTTAAGGGACTTTGAAAAAATTTCAACTGGAATTTTAGCCATTTTTTTACATGAAATTGTAAACATGTGGACATGGATTTTGAAAATTCTAGAGAGAATTTTAAAAGCTTCAACAGAATTTCAACAATTTTGAGAGGGATTTGAAAAGTTTCAATGGGAATGGGAAGAATTGGGACAAAAATTGGAAAATTTTTAAGGGACTTTGAAAAAATTTCAACTGGAATTTTAGCCATTTTTTGACGTGAAATTGTAAACATGTGGACATGGATTTTGAAAATTCTAGAGAGAATTTTAAAAGCTTCAAGAGAATTTCAACACTTTTGAGAGGGATTTGAAAAGTTTCAATGGGAATGGGAAGAATTGGGACAAAAATTGGAAAATTTTTAAGGGACTTTGAAAAAATTTCAACTGGAATTTTAGCCATTTTTTGACGTGAAATTGTGAACATGTGGACATGGATTTTGAAAATTCTAGAGAGAATTTTAAAAGCTTCAAGAGAATTTCAACAATTTTGAGAGGGATTTGAAAAGTTTCAATGGGAATGGGAAGAATTGGGACAAAAATTGGAAAATTTTTAAGGGACTTTGAAAAAATTTCAACTGGAATTTTAGCAATTTTTTTATGTGAAATTGTAAACATGTGGACATGGATTTTGAAAATTCTAGAGAGAATTTTAAAAGCTTCAAGAGAATTTCTACAATTTTGAGAGGGATTTGAAAAGTTTCAATGGGAATGGGAAGAATCGGGACAAAAATTGGAAAATTTTTAAGGGACTTTGAAAAAATTTCAACTGGAATTTTAGCCATTTTTTACGTGAAATTGTAAACATGTTGAAGTGGATTTTGAAAATTCTAGAGAGAATTTTAAAAGCTTCAAGAGAATTTCTACAATTTTGAGAGGGATTTGAAAAGTTTCAATGGGAATGGGAAGAATTGGGACAAAAATTGGAAAATTTTTAAGGGACTTTGAAAAAATTTCAACTGGAATTTTAGCAATTTTTTTATGTGAAATTGTAAACATGTGGCCATGGATTTTGAAAATTCTAGAGAGAATTTTAAAAGCTTCAACAGAATTTCAACAATATTGAGAGGGATTTGAAAAGTTTCAATGGGAATGGGAAGAATTGGGACAAAAATTGGAAAATTTTAAGGGACTTTGAAAAAATTTCAACTGGAATTTTAGCCATTTTTTGACATGAAATTGTAAACATGTGGAAGTGGATTTTGAAAATTCTAGAGAGAATTTTAAAAGCTTCAACAGAATTTCAACAATTTTGAGAGGGATTTGAAAAGTTTCAGTGGGAATGGGAAGAATTGGGACAAAAATTGGAAAATTTTTAAGGGACTTTGAAAAAATTTCAACTGGAATTTTAGCCATTTTTTTACATGAAATTGTAAACATGTGGACATGGATTTTGAAAATTCTAGAGAGAATTTTAAAAGCTTCAACAGAATTTCAACAATTTTGAGAGGGATTTGAAAAGTTTCAATGGGAATGGGAAGAATTGGGACAAAAATTGGAAAATTTTTAAGGGACTTTGAAAAAATTTCAACTGGAATTTTAGCCATTTTTTGACGTGAAATTGTAAACATGTGGACATGGATTTTGAAAATTCTAGAGAGAATTTTAAAAGCTTCAAGAGAATTTCAACACTTTTGAGAGGGATTTGAAAAGTTTCAATGGGAATGGGAAGAATTGGGACAAAAATTGGAAAATTTTTAAGGGACTTTGAAAAAATTTCAACTGGAATTTTAGCCATTTTTTGACGTGAAATTGTGAACATGTGGACATGGATTTTGAAAATTCTAGAGAGAATTTTAAAAGCTTCAAGAGAATTTCAACAATTTTGAGAGGGATTTGAAAAGTTTCAATGGGAATGGGAAGAATTGGGACAAAAATTGGAAAATTTTTAAGGGACTTTGAAAAAATTTCAACTGGAATTTTAGCAATTTTTTTATGTGAAATTGTAAACATGTGGACATGGATTTTGAAAATTCTAGAGAGAATTTTAAAAGCTTCAAGAGAATTTCTACAATTTTGAGAGGGATTTGAAAAGTTTCAAATGGGAATGGAAGAATCGGGACAAAAATTGGAAAATTTTTAAGGGACTTTGAAAAAATTTCAACTGGAATTTTAGCCATTTTTTGACGTGAAATTGTAAACATGTGGACATGGATTTTGAAAATTCTAGAGAGAATTTTAAAAGCTTCAAGAGAATTTCTACAATTTTGAGAGGGATTTGAAAAGTTTCAATGGGAATGGGAAGAATTGGGACAAAAATTGGAAAAATTTTAAGGGACTTTGAAAAAATTTCAACTGGAATTTTAGCAATTTTTTTATGTGAAATTGTAAACATGTGGCCATGGATTTTGAAAATTTTAGAGAGAATTTTAAAAGCTTCAACAGAATTTCAACAATATTGAGAGGGATTTGAAAAGTTTCAATGGGAATGGGAAGAATTGGGACAAAAATTGGAAAATTTTAAGGGACTTTGAAAAAATTTCAACTGGAATTTTAGCCATTTTTTGACGTGAAATTGTAAACATGTGGCCATGGATTTTGAAAATTCTAGAGAGAATTTTAAAAGCTTCAACAGAATTTCAACAATTTTGAGAGGGATTTGAAAAGTTTCAATGGGAATGGGAAGAATTGGGACAAAAATTGGAAAATTTTTAAGGGACTTTGAAAAAATTTCAACTGGAATTTTAGCCATTTTTTGACGTGAAATTGTAAACATGTGGACATGGATTTTGAAAATTCTAGAGAGAATTTTAAAAGCTTCAACAGAATTTCAACAATTTTGAGAGGGATTTGAAAAGTTTCAATGGGAATGGGAAGAATTGGGACAAAAATTGGAAAATTTTGAAGGGACTTTGAAAAAATTTCAACTGGAATTTTAGCCATTTTTTGACGTGAAATTGTAAACATGTGGAAGTGGATTTTGAAAATTCTAGAGAGAATTTTAAAAGCTTCAAGAGAATTTCAACAATTTTGAGAGGGATTTGAAAAGTTTCAATGGGAATGGGAAGAATTGGGACAAAAATTGGAAAATTTTTAAGGGACTTTGAAAAAATTTCAACTGGAATTTTAGCCATTTTTTGACGTGAAATTGTAAACATGTGGCCATGGATTTTGAAAATTCTAGAGAGAATTTTAAAAGCTTCAACAGAATTTCAACAATTTTGAGAGGGATTTGAAAAGTTTCAATGGGAATGGGAAGAATTGGGACAAAAATTGGAAAATTTTTAAGGGACTTTGAAAAAATTTCAACTGGAATTTTAGCCATTTTTTTATGTGAAATTGCAAACATGTGGACATGGATTTTGACAATTCTAGAGAGAATTTTAAAAGCTTCAAGAGAATTTCTACAATTTTGAGAGGGATTTGAAAAGTTTCAATGGGAATGGGAAGAATTGGGACAAAAATTGGAAAATTTTTAAGGGACTTTGAAAAAATTTCAACTGGAATTTTAGCAATTTTTTGACGAGAAATTGTAAACATGTTGAAGTGGATTTTGAAAATTCTAGAGAGAATTTTAAAAGCTTCAACAGAATTTCAACACTTTTGAGAGGGATTTGAAAAGTTTCAATGGGAATGGGAAGAATTGGGACAAAAATGGGAAAATTTTTAAGGGACTTTGAAAAAATTTCAACTGGAATTTTAACAATTTTTTTATGTGAAATTGTGAACATGTGGACATGGATTTTGAAAATTCTAGAGAGAATTTTAAAAGCTTCAAGAGAATTTCAACAATTTTGAGAGGGATTTGAAAAGTTTCAATGGGAATGGGAAGAATTGGGACAAAAATTGGAAAATTTTTCAGGGACTTTGAAAAAATTTCAACTGGAATTTTAGCCATTTTTTGACGTGAAATTGTAAACATGTGGCCATGGATTTTGAAAATTCTAGAGAGAATTTTAAAAGCTTCAAGAGAATTTCAACAATTTTGAGAGGGATTTGAAAAGTTTCAATGGGAATGGGAAGAATTGGGACAAAAATTGGAAAATTTTTAAGGGACTTTGAAAAAATTTCAACTGGAATTTTAGCCATTTTTTGACGTGAAATTGTAAACATGTGGAAGTGGATTTTGAAAATTCTAGAGAGAATTTTAAAAGCTTCAACAGAATTTCAACAATTTTGAGAGGGATTTGAAAAGTTTCAATGGGAATGGGAAGAATTGGGACAAAAATTGGAAAATTTTTAAGGGACTTTGAAAAAATTTCAACTGGAATTTTAGCCTTTTTTTTACGTGAAATTGTAAACATGTGGACATGGATTTTGAAAATTCTAGAGAGAATTTTAAAAGCTTCAACAGAATTTCAACAATTTTGAGAGGGATTTGAAAAGTTTCAATGGGAATGGGAAGAATTGGGACAAAAATTGGAAAATTTTTAAGGGACTTTGAAAAAATTTCAACTGGAATTTTAGCCATTTTTTGACATGAAATTGTAAACATGTGGAAGTGGATTTTGAAAATTCTAGAGAGAATTTTAAAAGCTTCAACAGAATTTCAACAATTTTGAGAGGGATTTGAAAAGTTTCAGTGGGAATGGGAAGAATTGGGACAAAAATTGGAAAATTTTTAAGGGACTTTGAAAAAATTTCAACTGGAATTTTAGCCATTTTTTTACATGAAATTGTAAACATGTGGACATGGATTTTGAAAATTCTAGAGAGAATTTTAAAAGCTTCAACAGAATTTCCACAATTTTGAGAGGGATTTGAAAAGTTTCAATGGGAATGGGAAGAATTGGGACAAAAATTGGAAAATTTTTAAGGGACTTTGAAAAAATTTCAACTGGAATTTTAGAAATTTTTTTACGTGAAATTGTAAACATGTGGACATGGATTTTGAAAATTCTAGAGAGAATTTTAAAAGCTTCAACAGAATTTCAACACTTTTGAGAGGGATTTGAAAAGTTTCAATGGGAATGGGAAGAATTGGGACAAAAATTGGAAAATTTTTAAGGGACTTTGAAAAAATTTCAACTGGAATTTTAGCCATTTTTTTAAGTGAAATTGTGAACATGTGGACATGGATTTTGAAAATTCTAGAGAGAATTTTAAAAGCTTCAAGAGAATTTCAGCAATTTTGAGAGGGATTTGAAAAGTTTCAATGGGAATGGGAAGAATTCGGACAAAAATTGGAAAATTTTTAAGGGACTTTGAAAAAATTTCAACTGGAATTTTAGCAATTTTTTTACGTGAAATTGTGAACATGTGGCCATGGATTTTGAAAATTCTAGAGAGAATTTTAAAAGCTTCAACAGAATTTCAACAATTTTGAGAGGGATTTGAAAAGTTTCAATGGGAATGGGAAGAATTGGGACAAAAATTGGAAAATTTTTAAGGGACTTTGAAAAAATTTCAACTGGAATTTTAGCCATTTTTTGACGTGAAATTGTAAACATGTGGCCATGGATTTTGAAAATTCTAGAGAGAATTTTAAAAGCTTTAACAGAATTTCAACAATTTTGAGAGGGATTTGAGAAGTTTCAATGGGAATGGGAAGAATTGGGACAAAAATTGGAAAATTTTTAAGGGACTTTGAAAAAATTTCAACTGGAATTTTAGCATTTTTTTGACGTGAAATTGTGAACATGTGGCCATGGATTTTGAAAATTCTAGAGAGAATTTTAAAAGCTTCAAGAGAATTTCAACAATTTTGAGAGGGATTTGAAAAGTTTCAATGGGAATGGGAAGAATTGGGACAAAAATTGGAAAATTTTGATGGGACTTTGAAAAAATTTCAACTGGAATTTTAGCCATTTTTTTACGTGAAATTGTAAACATGTGGACATGGATTTTGAAAATTCTAGAGAGAATTTTAAAAGCTTCAAGAGAATTTCAACAATTTTGAGAGGGATTTGAAAAGTTTCAATGGGAATGGGAAGAATTGGGACAAAAATTGGAAAATTTTTAAGGGACTTTGAAAAAATTTCAACTGGAATTTTAGCATTTTTTTTACGTGAAATTGTAAACATGTGGCCATGGATTTTGAAAATTCTAGAGAGAATTTTAAAAGCTTCAAGAGAATTTCAACAATTTTGAGAGGGATTTGAAAAGTTTCAATGGGAATGGGAAGAATTGGGACAAAAATTGGAAAATTTTTAAAGGACTTTGAAAAAATTTCAACTGGAATTTTAGCCTTTTTTTTACGTGAAATTGTAAACATGTGGACATGGATTTTGAAAATTCTAGAGAGAATTTTAAAAGCTTCAACAGAATTTCAACACTTTTGAGAGGGATTTGAAAAGTTTCAATGGGAATGGGAAGAATTGGGACAAAAATTGGAAAATTTTTAAGGGACTTTGAAAAAATTTCAACTGGAATTTTAGCCATTTTTTTAAGTGAAATTGTAAACATGTGGCCATGGATTTTGAAAATTCTAGAGAGAATTTTAAAAGCTTCAACAGAATTTCAACAATTTTGAGAGGGATTTGAAAAGTTTCAATGGGAATGGGAAGAATTGGGACAAAAATTGGAAAATTTTTAAGGGACTTTGAAAAAATTTCAACTGGAATTTTAGCAATTTTTTAATGTGAAATTGTAAACATGTGGAAGTGGATTTTGAAAATTCTAGAGAGAATTTTAAAAGCTTCAAGAGAATTTCAACACTTTTGAGAGGGATTTGAAAAGTTTCCATGGGAATGGGAAGAATCGGGACAAAAATTGGAAAATTTTTAAGGGACTTTGAAAAAATTTCAACTGGAATTTTAGCCATTTTTTTATGTGAAATTGTAAACATGTGGCCATGGATTTTGAAAATTCTAGAGAGAATTTTAAAAGCTTTAACAGAATTTCAACAATTTTGAGAGGGATTTGAGAAGTTTCAATGGGAATGGGAAGAATTGGGACAAAAATTGGAAAATTTTTAAGGGACTTTGAAAAAATTTCAACTGGAATTTTAGCATTTTTTTGACGTGAAATTGTGAACATGTGGACATGGATTTTGAAAATTCTAGAGAGAATTTTAAAAGCTTCAAGAGAATTTCAACAATTTTGAGAGGGATTTGAAAAGTTTCAATGGGAATGGGAAGAATTGGGACAAAAATTGGAAATTTTTAAGGGACTTTGAAAAAATTTCAACTGGAATTTTAGCCATTTTTTGACGTGAAATTGTAAACATGTGGACATGGATTTTGAAAATTCTAGAGAGAATTTTAAAAGCTTCAAGAGAATTTCAACAATTTTGAGAGGGATTTGAAAAGTTTCAATGGGAATGGGAAGAATTGGGACAAAAATTGGAAAATTTTTAAGGGACTTTGAAAAAATTTCAACTGGAATTTTAGCAATTTTTTTATGTGAAATTGTAAACATGTGGACATGGATTTTGAAAATTCTAGAGAGAATTTTAAAAGCTTCAAGAGAATTTCAACACTTTTGAGAGGGATTTGAAAAGTTTCAATGGGAATGGGAAGAATCGGGACAAAAATTGGAAAATTTTTAAGGGACTTTGAAAAAATTTCAACTGGAATTTTAGCCATTTTTTACGTGAAATTGTAAACATGTTGAAGTGGATTTTGAAAATTCTAGAGAGAATTTTAAAAGCTTCAAGAGAATTTCAACACTTTTGAGAGGGATTTGAAAAGTTTCAATGGGAATGGGAAGAATTGGGACAAAAATTGGAAAATTTTTAAGGGACTTTGAAAAAATTTCAACTGGAATTTTAGCAATTTTTTAATGTGAAATTGTAAACATGTGGCCATGGATTTTGAAAATTCTAGAGAGAATTTTAAAAGCTTCAACAGAATTTCAACAATATTGAGAGGGATTTGAAAAGTTTCAATGGGAATGGGAAGAATTGGGACAAAAATTGGAAAATTTTTAAGGGACTTTGAAAAAATTTCAACTGGAATTTTAGCCATTTTTTGACGTGAAATTGTAAACATGTGGCCATGGATTTTGAAAATTCTAGAGAGAATTTTAAAAGCTTCAACAGAATTTCAACAATTTTGAGAGGGATTTGAAAAGTTTCAATGGGAATGGGAAGAATTGGGACAAAAATTGGAAAATTTTTAAGGGACTTTGAAAAAATTTCAACTGGAATTTTAGCCATTTTTTGACGTGAAATTGTAAACATGTGGCCATGGATTTTGAAAATTCTAGAGAGAATTTTAAAAGCTTCAAGAGAATTTCAACAATTTTGAGAGGGATTTGAAAAGTTTCAATGGGAATGGGAAGAATTGGGACAAAAATTGGAAAATTTTTAAGGGACTTTGAAAAAATTTCAACTGGAATTTTAGCAATTTTTTTATGTGAAATTGTAAACATGTGGACATGGATTTTGAAAATTCTAGAGAGAATTTTAAAAGCTTCAAGAGAATTTCAACACTTTTGAGAGGGATTTGAAAAGTTTCCATGGGAATGGGAAGAATCGGGACAAAAATTGGAAAATTTTTAAGGGACTTTGAAAAAATTTCAACTGGAATTTTAGCCATTTTTTACGTGGAATTGTAAACATGTTGAAGTGGATTTTGAAAATTCTAGAGAGAATTTTAAAAGCTTCAACAGAATTTCAACAATTTTGAGAGGGATTTGAAAAGTTTCAATGGGAATGGGAAGAATTGGGACAAAAATTGGAAAATTTTTAAGGGACTTTGAAAAAATTTCAACTGGAATTTTAGCAATTTTTTTATGTGAAATTGTAAACATGTGGCCATGGATTTTGAAAATTCTAGAGAGAATTTTTAAAGCTTCAACAGAATTTCAACACTTTTGAGAGGGATTTGAAAAGTTTCAATGGGAATGGGAAGAATTGGGACAAAAATTGGAAAATTTTTAAGGGACTTTGAAAAAATTTCAACTGGAATTTTAGCCATTTTTTGACGTGAAATTGTAAACATGTGGACATGGATTTTGAAAATTCTAGAGAGAATTTTAAAAGCTTCAACAGAATTTCAACAATTTTGAGAGGGATTTGAAAAGTTTCAATGGGAATGGGAAGAATTGGGACAAAAATTGGAAAATTTTTAAGGGACTTTGAAAAAATTTCAACTGGAATTTTAGCCATTTTTTGACGTGAAATTGTAAACATGTGGACATGGATTTTGAAAATTCTAGAGAGAATTTTAAAAGCTTCAACAGAATTTCAACAATTTTGAGAGGGATTTGAAAAGTTTCAATGGGAATGGGAAGAATTGGGACAAAAATTGGAAAATTTTTAAGGGACTTTGAAAAAATTTCAACTGGAATTTTAGCCATTTTTTGACGTGAAATTGTGAACATGTGGACATGGATTTTGAAAATTCTAGAGAGAATTTTAAAAGCTTCAAGAGAATTTCAGCAATTTTGAGAGGGATTTGAAAAGTTTCAATGGGAATGGGAAGAATTGGGACAAAAATTGGAAATTTTTAAGGGACTTTGAAAAAATTTCAACTGGAATTTTAGCCATTTTTTTATGTGAAATTGTAAACATGTGGCCATGGATTTTGAAAATTCTAGAGAGAATTTTAAAAGCTTTAACAGAATTTCAACAATTTTGAGAGGGATTTGAGAAGTTTCAATGGGAATGGGAAGAATTGGGACAAAAATTGGAAAATTTTTAAGGGACTTTGAAAAAATTTCAACTGGAATTTTAGCATTTTTTTGACGTGAAATTGTGAACATGTGGACATGGATTTTGAAAATTCTAGAGAGAATTTTAAAAGCTTCAAGAGAATTTCAACAATTTTGAGAGGGATTTGAAAAGTTTCAATGGGAATGGGAAGAATTGGGACAAAAATTGGAAAATTTTTAAGGGACTTTGAAAAAATTTCAACTGGAATTTTAGCCATTTTTTGACGTGAAATTGTAAACATGTGGACATGGATTTTGAAAATTCTAGAGAGAATTTTAAAAGCTTCAAGAGAATTTCAACACTTTTGAGAGGGATTTGAAAAGTTTCAATGGGAATGGGAAGAATCGGGACAAAAATTGGAAAATTTTTAAGGGACTTTGAAAAAATTTCAACTGGAATTTTAGCCATTTTTTACGTGAAATTGTAAACATGTTGAAGTGGATTTTGAAAATTCTAGAGAGAATTTTAAAAGCTTCAAGAGAATTTCAACACTTTTGAGAGGGATTTGAAAAGTTTCAATGGGAATGGGAAGAATTGGGACAAAAATTGGAAAATTTTTAAGGGACTTTGAAAAAATTTCAACTGGAATTTTAGCAATTTTTTAATGTGAAATTGTAAACATGTGGCCATGGATTTTGAAAATTCTAGAGAGAATTTTAAAAGCTTCAACAGAATTTCAACAATATTGAGAGGGATTTGAAAAGTTTCAATGGGAATGGGAAGAATTGGGACAAAAATTGGAAAATTTTTAAGGGACTTTGAAAAAATTTCAACTGGAATTTTAGCCATTTTTTGACGTGAAATTGTAAACATGTGGCCATGGATTTTGAAAATTCTAGAGAGAATTTTAAAAGCTTCAACAGAATTTCAACAATTTTGAGAGGGATTTGAAAAGTTTCCATGGGAATGGGAAGAATCGGGACAAAAATTGGAAAATTTTTAAGGGACTTTGAAAAAATTTCAACTGGAATTTTAGCCATTTTTTACGTGGAATTGTAAACATGTTGAAGTGGATTTTGAAAATTCTAGAGAGAATTTTAAAAGCTTCAACAGAATTTCAACAATTTTGAGAGGGATTTGAAAAGTTTCAATGGGAATGGGAAGAATTGGGACAAAAATTGGAAAATTTTTAAGGGACTTTGAAAAAATTTCAACTGGAATTTTAGCAATTTTTTTATGTGAAATTGTAAACATGTGGCCATGGATTTTGAAAATTCTAGAGAGAATTTTAAAAGCTTCAACAGAATTTCAACACTTTTGAGAGGGATTTGAAAAGTTTCAATGGGAATGGGAAGAATTGGGACAAAAATTGGAAAATTTTTAAGGGACTTTGAAAAAATTTCAACTGGAATTTTAGCCATTTTTTGACGTGAAATTGTAAACATGTGGCCATGGATTTTGAAAATTCTAGAGAGAATTTTAAAAGCTTCAACAGAATTTCAACAATTTTGAGAGGGATTTGAAAAGTTTCAATGGGAATGGGAAGAATTGGGACAAAAATTGGAAAATTTTTAAGGGACTTTGAAAAAATTTCAACTGGAATTTTAGCCATTTTTTGACGTGAAATTGTAAACATGTGGCCATGGATTTTGAAAATTCTAGAGAGAATTTTAAAAGCTTCAACAGAATTTCAACAATTTTGAGAGGGATTTGAAAAGTTTCAATGGGAATGGGAAGAATTGGGACAAAAATTGGAAAATTTTTAAGGGACTTTGAAAAAATTTCAACTGGAATTTTAGCCATTTTTTGACGTGAAATTGTGAACATGTGGACATGGATTTTGAAAATTCTAGAGAGAATTTTAAAAGCTTCAACAGAATTTCCACAATTTTGAGAGGGATTTGAAAAGTTTCAATGGGAATGGGAAGAATTGGGACAAAAATTGGAAAATTTTTAAGGGACTTTGAAAAAATTTCAACTGGAATTTTAGCCATTTTTTTATGTGAAATTGTAAACATGTGGCCATGGATTTTGAAAATTCTAGAGAGAATTTTAAAAGCTTTAACAGAATTTCAACAATTTTGAGAGGGATTTGAGAAGTTTCAATGGGAATGGGAAGAATTGGGACAAAAATTGGAAAATTTTTAAGGGACTTTGAAAAAATTTCAACTGGAATTTTAGCATTTTTTTGACGTGAAATTGTGAACATGTGGACATGGATTTTGAAAATTCTAGAGAGAATTTTAAAAGCTTCAAGAGAATTTCAACAATTTTGAGAGGGATTTGAAAAGTTTCAATGGGAATGGGAAGAATTGGGACAAAAATTGGAAAATTTTTAAGGGACTTTGAAAAAATTTCAACTGGAATTTTAGCCATTTTTTGACGTGAAATTGTAAACATGTGGACATGGATTTTGAAAATTCTAGAGAGAATTTTAAAAGCTTCAACAGAATTTCAACAATTTTGAGAGGGATTTGAAAAGTTTCAATGGGAATGGGAAGAATTGGGACAAAAATTGGAAAATTTTTAAGGGACTTTGAAAAAATTTCAACTGGAATTTTAGCAATTTTTTTATGTGAAATTGTAAACATGTGGACATGGATTTTGAAAATTCTAGAGAGAATTTTAAAAGCTTCAAGAGAATTTCAACACTTTTGAGAGGGATTTGAAAAGTTTCAATGGGAATGGGAAGAATCGGGACAAAAATTGGAAAATTTTTAAGGGACTTTGAAAAAATTTCAACTGGAATTTTAGCCATTTTTTACGTGAAATTGTAAACATGTGGACATGGAATTTGAAAATTCTAGAGAGAATTTTAAAAGCTTCAAGAGAATTTCAACACTTTTGAGAGGGATTTGAAAAGTTTCAATGGGAATGGGAAGAATTGGGACAAAAATTGGAAAATTTTTAAGGGACTTTGAAAAAATTTCAACTGGAATTTTAGCAATTTTTTAATGTGAAATTGTAAACATGTGGCCATGGATTTTGAAAATTCTAGAGAGAATTTTAAAAGCTTCAAGAGAATTTCAACACTTTTGAGAGGGATTTGAAAAGTTTCAATGGGAATGGGAAGAATTGGGACAAAAATTGGAAAATTTTTAAGGGACTTTGAAAAAATTTCAACTGGAATTTTAGCCATTTTTTGACGTGAAATTGTAAACATGTGGAAGTGGATTTTGAAAATTCTAGAGAGAATTTTAAAAGCTTCAAGAGAATTTCAACAATTTTGAGAGGGATTTGAAAAGTTTCAATGGGAATGGGAAGAATTGGGACAAAAATTGGAAAATTTTTAAGGGACTTTGAAAAAATTTCAACTGGAATTTTAGCCTTTTTTTGACGTGAAATTGTAAACATGTGGCCATGGATTTTGAAAATTCTAGAGAGAATTTTAAAAGCTTCAACAGAATTTCAACAATTTTGAGAGGGATTTGAAAAGTTTCAATGGGAATGGGAAGAATTGGGACAAAAATTGGAAAATTTTTAAGGGACTTTGAAAAAATTTCAACTGGAATTTTAGCCATTTTTTGACATGAAATTGTAAACATGTGGAAGTGGATTTTGAAAATTCTAGAGAGAATTTTAAAAGCTTCAACAGAATTTCAACAGTTTTGAGAGGGATTTGAAAAGTTTCAATGGGAATGGGAAGAATTGGGACAAAAATTGGAAAATTTTTAAGGGACTTTGAAAAATTTCAACTGGAATTTTAGCCATTTTTTGACGTGAAATTGTAAACATGTGGACATGGATTTTGAAAATTCTAGAGAGAATTTTAAAAGCTTCAACAGAATTTCAACAATTTTGAGAGGGATTTGAAAAGTTTCAATGGGAATGGGAAGAATTGGGACAAAAATGGGAAAATTTTTAAGGGACTTTGAAAAAATTTCAACTGAATTTTAGCCTTTTTTTTACGTGAAATTGTAAACATGTGGACATGGATTTTGAAAATTCTAGAGAGAATTTTAAAAGCTTCAACAGAATTTCCACAATTTTGAGAGGGATTTGAAAAGTTTCAATGGGAATGGGAAGAATTGGGACAAAAATTGGAAAATTTTTAAGGGACTTTGAAAAAATTTCAACTGGAATTTTAGCCATTTTTTTACGTGAAATTGCAAACATGTGGACATGGATTTTGAAAATTCTAGAGAGAATTTTAAAAGCTTCAACAGAATTTCAACAATTTTGAGAGGGATTTGAAAAGTTTCAATGGGAATGGGAAGAATTGGGACAAAAATTGGAAAATTTTTAAGGGACTTTGAAAAAATTTCAACTGGAATTTTAGCATTTTTTTGACGTGAAATTGTAAACATGTGGACATGGATTTTGAAAATTCTAGAGAGAATTTTAAAAGCTTCAAGAGAATTTCAACAATTTTGAGAGGGATTTGAAAAGTTTCAATGGGAATGGGAAGAATTGGGACAAAAATTGGAAAATTTTTAAGGGACTTTGAAAAAATTTCAACTGGAATTTTAGCCTTTTTTTTACGTGAAATTGTAAACATGTGGACATGGATTTTGAAAATTCTAGAGAGAATTTTAAAAGCTTCAAGAGAATTTCAACAATTTTGAGAGGGATTTGAAAAGTTTCAATGGGAATGGGAAGAATTGGGACAAAAATTGGAAAATTTTTAAGGGACTTTGAAAAAATTTCAACTGGAATTTTAGCCATTTTTTGACGTGAAATTGTAAACATGTGGCCATGGATTTTGAAAATTCTAGAGAGAATTTTAAAAGCTTCAACAGAATTTCAACAATTTTGAGAGGGATTTGAAAAGTTTCAATGGGAATGGGAAGAATTGGGACAAAAATTGGAAAATTTTTAAGGGACTTTGAAAAAATTTCAACTGGAATTTTAGCCATTTTTTACGTGAAATTGTAAACATGTGGACATGGATTTTGAAAATTCTAGAGAGAATTTTAAAAGCTTCAAGAGAATTTCAACAATTTTGAGAGGGATTTGAAAAGTTTCAATGGGAATGGAAGAATTGGGACAAAAATTGGAAAATTTTTAAGGGACTTGGAAAAAATTTCAACTGGAATTTTAGCCATTTTTTGACGTGAAATTGTAAACATGTGGAAGTGGATTTTGAAAATTCTAGAGAGAATTTTAAAAGCTTCAAGAGAATTTCAACAATTTTGAGAGGGATTTGAAAAGTTTCAATGGGAATGGGAAGAATTGGGACAAAAATTGGAAAATTTTTAAGGGACTTTGAAAAAATTTCAACTGGAATTTTAGCCATTTTTTGACGTGAAATTGTAAACATGTGGCCATGGATTTTGAAAATTCTAGAGAGAATTTTAAAAGCTTCAACAGAATTTCAACAATTTTGAGAGGGATTTGAAAAGTTTCAATGGGAATGGGAAGAATTGGGACAAAAATTGGAAAATTTTTAAGGGACTTTGAAAAAATTTCAACTGGAATTTTAGCAATTTTTTTATGTGAAATTGTAAACATGTGGACATGGATTTTGAAAATTCTAGAGAGAATTTTAAAAGCTTCAAGAGAATTTCAACACTTTTGAGAGGGATTTGAAAAGTTTCAATGGGAATGGGAAGAATCGGGACAAAAATTGGAAAATTTTTAAGGGACTTGGAAAAAATTTCAACTGGAATTTTAGCCATTTTTTGACGTGAAATTGTAAACATGTGGAAGTGGATTTTGAAAATTCTAGAGAGAATTTTAAAAGCTTCAAGAGAATTTCAACAATTTTGAGAGGGATTTGAAAAGTTTCAATGGGAATGGGAAGAATTGGGACAAAAATTGGAAAATTTTTAAGGGACTTGGAAAAAATTTCAACTGGAATTTTAGCCATTTTTTGACGTGAAATTGTAAACATGTGGAAGTGGATTTTGAAAATTCTAGAGAGAATTTTAAAAGCTTCAAGAGAATTTCAACAATTTTGAGAGGGATTTGAAAAGTTTCAATGGGAATGGGAAGAATTGGGACAAAAATTGGAAAATTTTTAAGGGACTTTGAAAAAATTTCAACTGGAATTTTAGCCATTTTTTGACGTGAAATTGTAAACATGTGGCCATGGATTTTGAAAATTCTAGAGAGAATTTTAAAAGCTTCAACAGAATTTCAACAATTTTGAGAGGGATTTGAAAAGTTTCAATGGGAATGGGAAGAATTGGGACAAAAATTGGAAAATTTTTAAGGGACTTTGAAAAAATTTCAACTGGAATTTTAGCAATTTTTTTATGTGAAATTGTAAACATGTGGACATGGATTTTGAAAATTCTAGAGAGAATTTTAAAAGCTTCAAGAGAATTTCAACACTTTTGAGAGGGATTTGAAAAGTTTCAATGGGAATGGGAAGAATCGGGACAAAAATTGGAAAATTTTTAAGGGACTTTGAAAAAATTTCAACTGGAATTTTAGCCATTTTTTACGTGAAATTGTAAACATGTTGAAGTGGATTTTGAAAATTCTAGAGAGAATTTTAAAAGCTTCAAGAGAATTTCTACAATTTTGAGAGGGATTTGAAAAGTTTCAATGGGAATGGGAAGAATTGGGACAAAAATTGGAAAATTTTTAAGGGACTTTGAAAAAATTTCAACTGGAATTTTAGCAATTTTTTTATGTGAAATTGTAAACATGTGGCCATGGATTTTGAAAATTCTAGAGAGAATTTTTAAAGCTTCAAGAGAATTTCAACAATATTGAGAGGGATTTGAAAAGTTTCAATGGGAATGGGAAGAATTGGGACAAAAATTGGAAAATTTTTAAGGGACTTTGAAAAAATTTCAACTGGAATTTTAGCCATTTTTTGACGTGAAATTGTAAACATGTGGACATGGATTTTGAAAATTCTAGAGAGAATTTTAAAAGCTTCAACAGAATTTCAACAATTTTGAGAGGGATTTGAAAAGTTTCAATGGGAATGGGAAGAATTGGGACAAAAATTGGAAAATTTTTAAGGGACTTTGAAAAAATTTCAACTGGAATTTTAGCCATTTTTTGACGTGAAATTGTAAACATGTGGACATGGATTTTGAAAATTCTAGAGAGAATTTTAAAAGCTTCAAGAGAATTTCAACAATTTTGAGAGGGATTTGAAAAGTTTCAATGGGAATGGGAAGAATTGGGACAAAAATTGGAAAATTTTTAAGGGACTTTGAAAAAATTTCAACTGGAATTTTAGCCATTTTTTGACGTGAAATTGTAAACATGTGGCCATGGATTTTGAAAATTCTAGAGAGAATTTTAAAAGCTTCAAGAGAATTTCAACAATTTTGAGAGGGATTTGAAAAGTTTCAATGGGAATGGGAAGAATTGGGACAAAAATTGGAAAATTTTTAAGGGACTTTGAAAAAATTTCAACTGGAATTTTAGCCTTTTTTTTACGTGAAATTGTAAACATGTGGCCATGGATTTTGAAAATTCTAGAGAGAATTTTAAAAGCTTCAAGAGAATTTCAACAATTTTGAGAGGGATTTGAAAAGTTTCAATGGGAATGGGAAGAATTGGGACAAAAATTGGAAAATTTTTAAGGGACTTTGAAAAAATTTCAACTGGAATTTTAGCCATTTTTTGACGTGAAATTGTAAACATGTGGACATGGATTTTGAAAATTCTAGAGAGAATTTTAAAAGCTTCAACAGAATTTCAACACTTTTGAGAGGGATTTGAAAAGTTTCAATGGGAATGGGAAGAATTGGGACAAAAATTGGAAAATTTTTAAGGGACTTTGAAAAAATTTCAACTGGAATTTTAGCAATTTTTTTATGTGAAATTGTAAACATGTGGACATGGATTTTGAAAATTCTAGAGAGAATTTTAAAAGCTTCAAGAGAATTTCAACACTTTTGAGAGGGATTTGAAAAGTTTCAATGGGAATGGGAAGAATCGGGACAAAAATTGGAAAATTTTTAAGGGACTTTGAAAAAATTTCAACTGGAATTTTAGCCATTTTTTACGTGAAATTGTAAACATGTTGAAGTGGATTTTGAAAATTCTAGAGAGAATTTTAAAAGCTTTAACAGAATTTCTACAATTTTGAGAGGGATTTGAAAAGTTTCAATGGGAATGGGAAGAATTGGGACAAAAATTGGAAAATTTTTCAGGGACTTTGAAAAAATTTCAACTGGAATTTTAGCAATTTTTTATGTGAAATTGTAAACATGTGGCCATGGATTTTGAAAATTCTAGAGAGAATTTTTAAAGCTTCAACAGAATTTCAACAATATTGAGAGGGATTTGAAAAGTTTCAATGGGAATGGGAAGAATTGGGACAAAAATTGGAAAATTTTTAAGGGACTTTGAAAAAATTTCAACTGGAATTTTAGCCATTTCTTGACGTGAAATTGTAAACATGTGGCCATGGATTTTGAAAATTCTAGAGAGAATTTTAAAAGCTTCAAGAGAATTTCAACAATTTTGAGAGGGATTTGAAAAGTTTCAATGGGAATGGGAAGAATTGGGACAAAAATTGGAAAATTTTTAAGGGACTTTGAAAAAATTTCAACTGGAATTTTAGCAATTTTTTTACGTGAAATTGTAAACATGTGGACATGGATTTTGAAAATTCTAGAGAGAATTTTAAAAGCTTTAACAGAATTTCTACAATTTCACGTAAAAAAATTGCCTAATGGAATGGGAAATTCCAGTTGAAATTTTTTCAAAGTCCCTTAAAAATTTTCCAATTTTTGTCCCAATTCTTCCCATTCCCATTGAAACTTTTCAAATCCCTCTCAAAATTGTTGAAATTCTCTTGAAGCTTTTAAAATTCTCTCTAGAATTTTCAAAATCCATGGCCACATGTTTACAATTTCACGTCAAGAAATGGCTAAAATTCCAGTTGAAATTTTTTCAAAGTCCCTTAAAAATTTTCCAATTTTTGTCCCAATTCTTCCCATTCCCATTGAAACTTTTCAAATCCCTCTCAATATTGTTGAAATTCTGTTGAAGCTTTAAAAATTCTCTCTAGAATTTTCAAAATCCATGGCCACATGTTTACAATTTCACATAAAAAAATTGTAAACATGTGGCCATGGATTTTGAAAATTCTAGAGAGAATTTTAAAAGCTTTAACAGAATTTCAACAATTTTGAGAGGGATTTGAAAAGTTTCAATGGGAATGGGAAGAATTGGGACAAAAATTGGAAAATTTTTAAGGGACTTTGAAAAAATTTCAACTGGAATTTTAGCCATTTTTTGACGTGAAATTGTAAACATGTGGCCATGGATTTTGAAAATTCTAGAGAGAATTTTAAAAGCTTCAACAGAATTTCAACAATTTGGAGAGGGATTTGAAAAGTTTCAATGGGAATGGGAAGAATTGGGACAAAAATTGGAAAATTTTTAAGGGACTTTGAAAAAATTTCAACTGGAATTTTAGCCATTTTGTGACGTGAAATTGTAAACATGTGGACATGGATTTTGAAAATTCTAGAGAGAATTTTAAAAGCTTCAAGAGAATTTCAACAATTTTGAGAGGGATTTGAAAAGTTTCAATGGGAATGGGAAGAATTGGGACAAAAATTGGAAAATTTTTAAGGGACTTTGAAAAAATTTCAACTGGAATTTTACCATTTTTTTTACGTGAAATTGTAAACATGTGGACATGGATTTTGAAAATTCTAGAGAGAATTTTAAAAGCTTCAACAGAATTTCAACAATTTTGAGAGGGATTTGAAAAGTTTCAATGGGAATGGGAAGAATTGGGACAAAAATTGGAAAATTTTTAAGGGACTTTGAAAAAATTTCAACTGGAATTTTAGCCATTTTTTTATGTGAAATTGTAAACATGTGGCCATGGATTTTGAAAATTCTAGAGAGAATTTTAAAAGCTTCAACAGATTTTCAACAATTTTGAGAGAGATTTGAAAAGTTTCAATGGGAATGGGAAGAATTGGGACAAAAATTGGAAAATTTTTAAGGGACTTTGAAAAAATTTCAACTGGAGTTTTAGCCATTTTTTGACGTGAAATTGTAAACATGTGGCCATGGATTTTGAAAATTCTAGAGAGAATTTTAAAAGCTTCAACAGAATTTCAACAATTTGGAGAGGGATTTGAAAAGTTTCAATGGGAATGGGAAGAATTGGGACAAAAATTGGAAAATTTTTAAGGGACTTTGAAAAAATTTCAACTGGAATTTTAGCCATTTTTTGACGTGAAATTGTAAACATGTGGCCATGGATTTTGAAAATTCTAGAGAGAATTTTAAAAGCTTCAACAGAATTTCAACAATTTGGAGAGGGATTTGAAAAGTTTCAATGGGAATGGGAAAAATTGGGACAAAAATTGGAAAATTTTTAAGGGACCTTGAAAAATTTCAACTGGAATTTTAGCCATTTTTTGACGTGAAATTGTAAACATGTGGCCATGGATTTTGAAAATTCTAGAGAGAATTTATAAGCTTTAACAGAATTTCTACAATTTTGAGAGGGATTTGAAAAGTTTCAATGGGAATGGGAAGAATTGGGACAAAAATTGGAAAATTTTTAAGGGACTTTGAAAAAATTTCAACTGGAATTTTAGCAATTTTTTGACGTGAAATTGTAAACATGTGGACATGGATTTTGAAAATTCTAGAGAGAATTTTAAAAGCTTCAAGAGAATTTCAACAATTTTGAGAGGGATTTGAAAAGTTTCAATGGGAATGGGAAGAATTGGGACAAAAATTGGAAAATTTTTAAGGGACTTTGAAAAAATTTCAACTGGAATTTTACCATTTTTTTTACGTGAAATTGTAAACATGTGGCCATGGATTTTGAAAATTCTAGAGAGAATTTTAAAAGCTTCAAGAGAATTTCAACAATTTGGAGAGGGATTTGAAAAGTTTCAATGGGAATGGGAAGAATTGGGACAAAAATTGGAAAATTTTTAAGGGACTTTGAAAAAATTTCAACTGGAATTTTAGCCATTTTTTGACGTGAAATTGTAAACATGTGGACATGGATTTTGAAAATTCTAGAGAGAATTTTAAAAGCTTCAACAGAATTTCAACAATTTGGAGAGGGATTTGAAAAGTTTCAATGGGAATGGAACTGGAATTTTAGCCATTTTTTGACGTGAAATTGTAAACATGTGGCCATGGATTTTGAAAATTCTAGAGAGAATTTTAAAAGCTTCAAGAGAATTTCAACAATTTGGAGAGGGATTTGAAAAGTTTCAATGGGAATGGGAAGAATTGGGACAAAAATTGGAAAATTTTTAAGGGACTTTGAAAAAATTTCAACTGGAATTTAGGCATTTTTTGACGTGAAATTGTAAACATGTGGACATGGATTTTGAAAATTCTAGAGAGAATTTTAAAAGCTTCAAGAGAATTTCAACACTTTTGAGAGGCATTTGAAAAGTTTC